>NC_081409.1:233853393-234155536 GCF_030272615.1 Cryptomeria japonica
TCAAGAGAGATGATATCATTGGCAAATTTGATCCTAGATGTGATGAAGGCATATTTATTGGTTATTCTAATGAAAGAAAGGCATATAGATGTTATAACAAGAGATTGCAGAGAATTGTGGAAAGTGCTAATGTCAAAGTGGATGAGCTGAATAGAGGTCAAATAAGAGTTTATGAGAAGGAACCAACAGTGGAAATGATTATATCTAAACCGGTATCACCTTTACTGAAATAGAGTGTTGAACTAGTTACTCCGATAGTATCAAAGAATTCTACAATAATTGAAGAATAGGGAAGAGGAACAAAGAGTCAAAGGACTCATAGGTATGTGAGATTGAACCATTCAGAAGATGAGATCATTAGGGATAAGAACAATGGAGTAATGACAACAAGAAGACTGACAACTAATGAGGTATGTTTAATTTCACAAGTTGAACTAGTATCAGTAATTGAGGCATGTAAAGATGAATATTGGTTGAAAGCTATGGAAGAAGAATTAGATCAGATTGAGAAAAATAACATATGGACTTTGGTTCCCCATCCTAAAAATACAAATGTTATTGGAACTAAATGGGTTTTTAGGAACAAATTGAATGAGGATGGTCAAGTTATACAGAATAAGGTTGGATTGGTTTGTAAAGGATATTCTCACAAGGAAGGAATTGATTATGGAGATACTTTTGCACCTGTAGCTAGGATTGAAGCTATAAGATTATTTCTTGCCTATGTTGCTTATAAAAAATACAAGGTTTATCAGATGGATGCTAAATGTGAATTTTTGAATGGGGATCTTGATGAGGAAGTTTATATTGAGTAACTTGATGGTTTTTGACTATTAGATGATACAACCATGGTTCACAGGTTAAGGAAATCTTTATATGGATTGAAACAAGAACCTAGAGCTTGGTATGCAAGGTTGGATAAATATTTTTTGAAGCTTGGTTTTACTAAGGGTAGTGCTGACAGTAATTTATATTATAAGATTCCTGATGATGATATACAAATTATTAAAGGATTTATTGATGACATTTTTTTTGGAGGTGAAGATAGGTTATGCATATAATTTATAAGAATATGGAGAAAGAATTTGAAATATCTATGATTGGTGAGATGGGGATCTTGATGAGGAAGTTTATATTGAGCAACTTGATGTTTTTTCACTATTAGATGATACAAACATGGTTCACGGGTTAAGGAAATCTTTATATAGATTGAAACAAGCACCTAGAGCTTGGTATGCACAAGGTTGAATAAATATCTTTTGAAGATTGGTTTTACTAAGGGTAGTGCTGACAATAATTTATATTATAAGATTCCTGATGATGCTATACAAATTATTGAAGTATGTGCTGATGAAATTATTTTTGGAGGTGAAGATAGGTTATGCATATAATTTTCTAAGAATATGGAGAAAGAATTTGAAATATCTATGAATGGTGAGATCAGATTACTCAAACTGACAAAGTTATTTTCGTCTGTCAAACTAAGTATGCTAAGGAATTGTTGAAGAATTTTGTTATGGGAGATTCTAAACCAATAAGTACTCCTATGGTTACAAGTGATAAATTGACAAGGAAAGATGTTTCTGCATAGATAAATTCTACAAGATACAAATCTATGATTGGAGGTTTTCTTTATTTGACTCAGACTAGGCCTGACATAATGAATGTTGTTTGTATTGTTTCAAGATTTAAGAGTGATCCTAGAGAAAATCATGAGAGTACGGTGAAAAGGATTTTTATATACTTGCAAGGTACATCAGAATATGGTTTGTGGTACCCTAAGGATGATAACTTTTCTTCATGTGCATATACAAATGCAGATTGGGCTGGAGATGTTGATGACCAGAAAAGTACTTCTAGTGGAGCTTTCTTTCCTGGATCAGCAAGAAATAATCATGTACTTCTTTATCTACTGTTGAAGCTAAGTATGTTGTTGTTGCTACTATCTATACACAATTTTTATGGATGAAGCAAATGTTGAAGGAGATAAAGGTGGATTGTAATGGATCGATAGTTATTCACTATAATAACTCTGCTGCTATTGATATATCAAAGAATCTAGTAATTCATTCTAAGACAAAGAATATATATATCAAGTACAACTTTTTGAAGGAAAATGTGGAAGCAAATCAAGTTAGACTAGTTTATGCGAACACTAAAGAGAAGATTGCAGATATCTTCACTAAACCTTTGCCTAAAGAATCATTTAAGTACCTTAGATACAAATTAGGAGTTTTTTCCCCTCCTGTAGAGAATTGATTGATGTGGTTTGGCATCAGTCCAGTATGCATTATTAGAGATACTTCATTTTGGCACTAATTTGGGGATGCTACTACTCAGGGGGAGTAGTTAGCTTTGAGTTTTAGTGGTTTATGTTTTTTATTTAATATTTTTGTTAGATTTTTGGCATTGATGTCAAAGGGGGAGAGATATTGATGTGAAAAAGAAAAAGTAAAAGGGGAGAGATATTGATAGGCGGAGAGATATATGTATAATTCAAATCTTTACAAAGATATTATTCAAAGGGGGAGTTTGGTCTTTGTTTCAGAATTTCATTCCTATATCTTTATATGGGACATTGTTGGCTATCTTCCATTGGGGGAGACTTATTTGGCATTTCTTGGTACTTAGATGTTTTTCACATCTAGCGTTACCATCAATGCCAAAGGGGCATTTTGTTGGCCATTTGGTGGAATTGACTATGTTTTGCATTGATGTTTTGTCACTAATGCCAACACTAGTTGTTTGGATGATTTATTGGCACCCTTCTAGTCCCGATAGGTTGAGTGGTTTTCTAGTTGGTTTAGATTCGACATAATCTAGTAGGTTCTGATATAGTTTGGTTATGGAATTGGCTTGTTCATGATGCTCGTGTTCATATTCACTAAGTTGGTTTTGATATGGTGATCAGATGTTATCCTATTTGCTTAGAAGCTTGGCTTCTGGTTCCGATGAGGGTTTCACCAACAAAGCTTTTGATGAAGATATTTGATGAATTGTAGAAGTGGTGTTAGTGTAGCTTCTGGTGGATTTTCAGGATGTTGATGGTGATCATGTTTGAGAGTTGGTGGATGGAGATCATTTCTATAGTGTGTGGACCTATACTGGGTCCCGATTGATCTAGGTTATGGACCAACTTTAATGTAACATGTGGATTGGACCTCTTGATGTGTTTCCAGGATGTCTTATGTGTTGGATATTATTTGTTTGGTCTAAGGCCAACATGGTTTGTAATTATGTAATTGGTTTATTGTCTAGTGGCTGACCTAATTGTTTATGGTTGAGGGTTTGTATATATAGATGTAAGATCTCAATGTAAATCATAATATATGGTAGAGATCAAGGGATATGGATATGTAATGTGCAGATAATGTAATATCATTCAGGCAGAGGATTTGGTTGATCATTGGAGATCGAATTGGGTTTGTGTAAGCAGATTTAGTCCTCAAGTATTGAGCTTAATTGGAACTGTACTCAGACATAGGAGATGCTATCTTTTGTAGCTCAACACTTCTTCGGATTGTAGTATGGATTTCTATGTAGTAAATGAGGCTCCTTTTGAGATGAGCATTGCACTCTAGGATGTTGGCCTTCCTACAAGTGCATGCCCCTCAATTTTAATTCACATACTTACTTCAAAAGTATTATCTAACTGTGGGTTGGCTTCCCACCATGGTTTTTCCCTTTACCGAGTTTCCACATATAAATCTTGTTGCCATATGGATGGTATTTATTCTATGATTATTGTTGTGCTAAATTGGTTTATCGGCTATTCCAGGTTTAACATTTTGGGTTTCGATAATTAAAGTTTTAATTGCTAATGGTTCTGGTAATCTATGACATCTGATTCACCCTCCCTCTTAGTTGTCTTCCATTTATTTGAATTTTCTAACATATACATATACATATACATATACATATACATATACATATACATATACATATACATATATATACATACATATACATATACACATACATATTGTTAGTGAACAAATTTTTGCCTTTCTTCAAATTAAATGATTTCAAACTCTATCGCCTTCTTTGAAAGAAAAAAGTTTAGCTAAACAGTTGGGTAAGTGTGACATACACCACTTCCCTCTAAATTTTTGATAGGTTCAACTCCCTTCATTAGTTATTCAGGGAATAATCTAACTAAATTAAACTGGTATGCTTTTAACTTGAAAGCACGTAAGGCTACCTACTTCATTATTAGATGAGAGGCTAATGATTTACACATATTTCAGAGAGAAACTATTCTTCAAAATGCTTCAACATGAGAAATGAAAGTGATCGAAACAAAGTTCAGAACACCAGCTTGACAACTCATAAGAACAAATAAGAGAAATAAAATCTCTTTACAAGCACATATCTTTTAAAATCACATAGAAAGGAGTCCCAAAATAATAACAAGATTTTCCATCCGAAAGGCAATCACTATCATTTGATTAGATTAATATATGCAAAGAAATATCGCTACACAAATTCAAAACTCAAAGGTTTTCCTTCTCCCAAACACATATGATCTTTTATATATATGTATTTTATGCAACAAAGACACAACAATACATGTATAAATCCTTTCCAATTTCAGATTTTCAAAGTCTGATGACTTCCTTCAACCAAAACAGAACTTCTAGAAACCAGAAACCAAGTAAACTATTCTAACCCCCTCTATATCTATCTTAATCTAATTTATAATAGTCTTTAGAATAGAGGAGGTCTCCCTCAAAACTCGACCTCCTCCGAATCAGTTATGAAAACCAACAGAGTATATTTGGGACACATGTCCCAAAGTCATTTGCAAGATTATGAAAAATACATAAAATAAAAATAGAGCATTATCAATATGTCATGCTCATTTTCCATCATCATCTTCTCCTCCACTTTCTTGGGCGTCGTGGCAGTTGCAAGCTCCTGGATTATAGATTGGCTCAGATTTTTCATAACATTGATTTTTGCCTTTGCGGCTTCTTTTTCCCATCTGTGCTTCACCATTTTCTTGGCATGCTTCGGTAACTGATCGTTACCAATAAATGTCATGGACTTGACCCAAGTGACTTGTGTTATATCTTCAGGGATGAAATTGCCTTTATCTTTGACTTTCTCCATGTATAGCCTAAAAGCCTTTATCGCGTCCTGCGTGTTCAGTCAACAAATCCCCAGTTGCCAATCGTGGTCCGGATTAACCACTTTGTTATCATTAACCAAGCTGCATTGGAGGTCTTGAATTTCATAAGCAAAAGTCCTGGCATTGGAAATCGCAAAATTGAATGTGAGTACCTGCCACATTATGGTCTTTTTCAATATGAAGAGTTGGCACTCATCGATTACCAACTTGATTGAATGTTCTGTCAAAAATTTGGTGGCTTCGTACTCTTCTATTTTGGTGAGCATTGGAAAGACATTCTCCCATTTATGTTCTTCTTTTTCTCATGGCAAAATATGGTTCTGAATCTCTGCAATGAGGCTCTGCATCTCATCGCATAACTTTTTGGAGCTTGTGATATAATTTTCACCATCTTTAATTACTCCTTCAATCCATTTCTCCACAGCCCCCACAATGCTTTTAGCTCGTTGAACCTGACTCATTAGCTTTTTATTTTCTAGTGAAGTAGGGTCAAATATTTGTGTAGCATGGGATATGGGAAGTGCTCCGAAGTAGCCGATGCTATCAATGAATTGAGAAAGAATTTTTATATGCCTCTTTAGCTCTCTCTTTTCCTGCCCATCTTTTTCTGACCTGGTGAGCATCTTCTTAGCTGATACTTGGAAGAAGTGATTATCTAAATCCCTACTCATGTTCCCGAGTTCCACCTTGGTGATCTCAAAGTCCTCTACATTTACCTCCTTATCTTCCTCTTTGGGCTTGTAAGAAGCAATCTCGGCAACCCACTTTCTAGTCCCTTGATCATTATCCAGTCTGGTAGTTGTTTTGAACTTCTTTTGTTTGGGGCCCTTCTCTATGTACTTAACCACCATGTCCTGAATTGAGATGGTCATAGGAATGAAACTCTATTTTTTGCTTATTGAAGTGGTTAGCCACTTAGGATTTGCACTCGAACTAGTTGTTCCTTCGATCACCTTAGGGGGTTGCATCATGGCTATGGTAACCACATGAGAATCCATGGTGTTGACAATATCACTATCAAGATCCTCAACTTCAAATATCTAAGCATCAAGAATTTTGTCCTTTGCTTCTATATCTTTGGTCTGGTCCATTCTCTTTTGTGCAGCACTTTGTGACCTGGTATTTCAAGGAGCAGAGAAGTCCAGAGCCGGATTGGGCTTGTGCCTGATGTGAGATAGCTTTTTATCCTTACCTACATGAATAGGCATAGAAGTGTGATTAGAAAAACACTTTGGTGAATGCAGAGTAACCTCACTATTTCTCACGGAGTTAGTCATGCCTAATCTCATTGCTCTCTTCTTGCCAACCCATTCTGTGGTTCTTTCCAAGATGCTTTTTATTTTCAGCTATATGTCATCCTCTTCTTCAACATCCCAGTTGATGCAAGACACTTTGGTTTCAGCTTGGTCTAAGTATCCGGGTTCAAAAAGATCTAGATAATCCTCTTCAAGCCCACTTATGTCAAGTTTCACCTACAGTGAAACTACTTGTTCCAACACCATTCTCATGTTTGTCCTCTTGAACACCTCAAGCTCATCACTGCAATCTTCCCAAAATTCCTCCAGGTGTGGGATTAGAAGGTGTGGCATCAGAACGAGACTCCATGAGAAACTTTTATTGTCAAAGCCTTTTCTTTCATGATACAGTGGAAAATTGAAGTTTTTCAAGTCAGCTCCAATACTTAAAGCATTTGACATTGAACTGCAGGATAAAATACCCAACTGAATAGGAAAATGATCTTCCCATTTATCCCTGGGTTGAGCTTTCTTAATCACAGTTGCCAACTGCCTATAGATCTCAGCCAAACAAAACAATTCAAACAAAAATGAGGAAGCCTGAAATGCTCTTCCTCAAAACTGCCTACTCTTATGTAACAAAAGCAAGGAAACTAAACAAAGAAACTACCAAATCTCTTCACTAATGCTTGTGCATCCTCATACATCCTCTTGGTTTTCATGTTCTTCAATTCGTAACACAAATCTCCCAGGAAGGCATTATGTACCCTCCTAAATTCTTGCAAAGTATTATCCTTTTGTAACATAGGGTAAAAATCATACACAGAAACCTCTCCCTCAGTGAGCTGCCTAGGTATTCCCACTATCTCCTTAACACACACCAAGCAATATATCAGATATGAGGACATGAAGAAATTTTGCTTGAACTGTTTGGCCATATTCAGCTATTCCCTCATGGAATCGACAATCAACTCTGCCCAATGGAGATACTGCTTCCCTTCCAATACCAGTTGTACATAACAATAAATCCAATAATCAAAATTGTAGGCCTCTGTCGAGCCTCTAACTTGGTACAATAGTAACATGACATCATGAATGTGGGAAATCATATGGTTCTTGTTGGGATTCTTGGGTAATCTGGAGCCACCCCTTTGGGGAACCTTCAACCAATACTTCGCTACATTATTCTGGTGCCTAGTTCTATCTACATTGAACTCAGTAATTGATTGGGAGGGAGAAAAGTTTGAGAACTGATAATTAGGTAGTTTGAAGATAGAGGAAATAAATTCTTGGTTAATTGAAAGGAGGGTTTCACCATTATCTCTTTTGATGGTCTCAGAAATTGGATCATACCTAGCAATACACTCTCTAACCAGTTCTGGGCAAGGGATAGCTGGAGGGAAGGCTGCTGCTTCTATGAGACCACTAATTAGAATTTCTACACCAAAGGAACCATCAATTCCCTTGAACACCCTTTCCTTTAAAACTTCCAAATTTTCTCCTTTTAAGTCTGTATCACTGACTATGGGCTCTGTGCATGCAAGACTAAAAATGTTCCCCAAAAGGTGTAATGTAGACTTCATAATTCATAAATAACAAGCCTTATTTTCCTAGCAAATCTTATTACGAGAGAGGAAAAGTGGGTAAAAATCACTAGAGAGGACAGGAAACAAAATCACCTTCACAGTTGAGAGCAATCGGATGACTACAAGCAAACAAACCTTCTATCCAAAAAAAATAACTCTGCAGTAATGAGGAACAAGTCTTTAGAAACTAATCACTTCATACCTTATGGTAAAAGTAGTGATACAAACTTATTAAGTGCATTAATTACAATCATCAATTCAAATGTGTTGAGCATTCGGATTGGACATCACATGCATGCATTGAATGCATGGTGATGTTTTTGGAGTAACTGCCAATTCCCAAAATTGATTACTTGCCTCAAAAACTCAACCAGTTGACATCACCCAAGATATGGTTCAATCTTCATCATACTTGTCAATAAGTGCACCATAATGTCTTTTAGCCCATGGGACCCACCTGATTTGAACACACATGAACAATCTGAACTGACTTCACGAGAGTTCAAGTAGTTCAAGGTGTACACCGCACCAAGAAAATTCTCTTCTGAAAAGATTAACTCTGTTAAGTGCCGTTGACCTTTTGAACCGCATTGAACATGTTGAACACCACCAAACCATTTGAACTAGGTTAAAAGAGTTCACGACCTAGAGAAAGAGAATATAACACATCACCATACGTGACCATGAAAAAGAACCGCTGCAAAACACTTTGAGCGAATGTTAGCATGAAAACCTCCTAGACACCTTAGAACCTATGGAACCTAAATGAACGTTATGAACTTGCTTCAAAAAGGTTCAATGAGTTCACGGGGTTCAAACCAACCATTAAAACTTGGCATTATAGATTAAAAGACAATTTACGAACGAATTAGGGATTGAACAGAGGAATTTCTAGAAAGATAAGGACTTCAAATAAAGTTTTATAGGGTGACTTACTCTTGCTATGAAGGATGAATGACGAGGTAACACATATACATATACATATACATATACATATACATATACATATACATATACATATACATATGCATATATATATATACATTATCAGACAATAATTTATCAGGAAAAATACCTTTGAATATTGAATCTCTCAAAGGATTGATAATTCTCAATGTTTTAGGAAAGCATCTTAGTGCCGAGATTCCAAAATCCTTGTGGAGCATGGTACATCTAAAATCACTTGATCTTTCCAAAAATGAATTCTCTAGAATGTTTCCAGTTGAGCTACAAAATCTCACATATGTGAAATACTTTGATGTGTCTTGCAATAAGATACCAGGAACAATTCCTCAAAGAAGAAAAATGATGACATTTGATTCCTCATCATTCTCTAACAATTTAGATCAATGTGACCTACAAATAAATGTGTTCGTGGCTTGGAAGTCATTCTGCTTCTCCCACTAAAAATGAAAAAAAATAAAGTGCTAGAGGAGGATATATGGTGGATTGTTCTAATAGGAATGGGTTTTACATTGGGATTTTTAATTTTGATTTGGGAATTATGTTTCTCCAAATCTTGGAGTGAAAAATTCTTGAAATTTATGGACGGAGTTATTGATTACCTTTCTCAAACACGTGGAAAGAAATTATATCATACGATATAAGATATTTATCATCTTCATCTCCTAGACAATTGTATAATCATCCTACCATATATACCAATTGTAGTTGTAAGTTGAATTCACAATTCTACTTTTTGTTGTTAATAATTTTGTAATGATTAAAAAAAATTGTTAATGATTATGTAGAATAGCTTAAAATTGATATTTAGTAATCTGATGAAGTTTATCTTTATTTGTCTTTAGCTCAGATTTCAATTCTAATTCAGTTTGGAGTGTTGAGATCAGGCACTAACATTCCCAAGGGTTGCACATTTTGGGCCTCAACAAATTTAACTTTCCCATGTTGGAAGTAGAGAGGTACCCAAAGAAAATTCATTTACATGAATTCTATAATTCCTAGTTTTGTCATGTTGGTGATTCATCTTAATGTTTGTTTTCTTGGATACAGTCAAGTCATTAATGGTTTTAGTCTATTAGAGTTATGTGGTCCAAATTTAGATTTTTTTAAACCTGCAGAGTTGTTGTGAGAACAAAGGCAAGAGGAACTATGTGAGATCTCATCTCAAGCATTTATGGGACATAGTGTCTTAGATTTAATGACTAGGGCATTGATTCAACAAGTGTCTTCCTTTACAACAATCATCAAGTGGCATCATGTTTTTGTCTGACCAATATTTAGGTCAGTGTTCCTGTAGCATCATAAAATTGCAACCTTGCAATTTTCAACCACATTTGGGTCTTCACATTGGCGAAATGAATCCCTAAGCCTGATTGGAGACCCAAGACATGCTCACACTACCCAAAGTTTTCATTTTTGTGCACTCCACACTCTCCTTTTCTCCTTCCTATCCTAAACTACGGTAGGACAGGGGCGTAGTGCCCCTATCCTTGCCCTATTTTGGGCCCCGACCATTCAAAATATGCATTGGGATTTTCATTTTAGAAGCGGGAAAATTTTCCCTATGTCGGCCTATGATGAAAAATCAATCAACTAACCCTAATTGATGAGTATATAAGATGAACTTTCTCTCTCATTTGCATAAGTCAAGAAGTTCATATGAGTTCACTAAGTGGAAATTTTGATCCTAAGCAAAATCAAGCATTCAAGCATTCCTTTCAAGCATTGAGCATTCTCAAGTCGCCTTTCAAGGCTAGGTGTTGCATTCAATTCAATGATTCAACCATTGAAGAGGGGATCTCTTGTGACATACAATTCTACACATCCTTTCAAAAAACTCTATCAACTTTTCAATTGCATCCTCTCTTGAGGTGAATTGTATTTTAGTCATTTACTTTCATTACTTGCAAGTACTTTTCATCATTCGGTTAATTCCAAAACCGGGGTTTGACTTGAAGGCAAACCCCCAATCCCAACAACATTTCCTATCTTTTTTTGTGTAGGTTGTAGGTATGCAGCTGTATTTGCAGATTCAGACACCATTCTCAGAGGCAGAAAAACCCTTTTTGGCACGCGAATTTTTTGGAAGACCAAGTGCACTTTCAACATAGTCTCAATAATTTTCACCCAAATTTGTAGGGGAGCTTCGTCTTGGCCTTCTACTACTAATTCCAGGTGCACATCTTCATCCCACATTTTTATCTCAACTTATAATCATTTCTTTGTCACTTTTACACTTAGTCTTAAATCACATAATTCAACCTATTGCATTCTAAAAGAGGGGTTACTTTCACTTTCTAAATTTATTGTCAATTCACTTAGCATTCAATCTCTCTTGAGATCAGATCTAGTGAATTATCCCCCCTTTTTAAAATGCAATGCATGTGAGAGGTTGAAGAGAATATTTTGCGAAACTTTCACTCCTTTCCTTGAGGAGAGAAAAGCTTTCCTCTTGACTTCACCATCACCCCTTTTCACCATATTACATTTTGGTGAACCCAATGTCTTACATGCTTGACATTACAAATCATTAAATATTTTTCATTTACAAGTTTAATTTTATTGCAAAATTACAAAACTTAGTGGTTAATTCAATCAAAACCCTAGTTTTCAAAAAATTGGAATTGAACTTGTTTCTTGTAAAAATCACTATCTATTGTTTTAGATCTGAAAAATTGCATTGATTGTCAAATTCACTTTCATCATTGTCTTGTTTAAATTACAAATCAAATTTACAAAATTAAGTGGTTAATTATCAAAACCCTAATTTTTAAAAATCAATTTGAACTTGTGCAAAACTTGAATTTACATTTAATTTTCAGATTTAGAGTTATTTCATATTTGTCCTCTTGTCTAAAATTCAAAATTTTAATTTCACTCCCTTTTTTAAAATTCAAAAAATTTAAAATTAAGTGGTTAGGTCCTAAAACTCTAATTTTTAAACTTAAATGGATTTTGTGCAAATTTCAATCAATTTCAGTTTTCTAAACATTCTTCAAGGTGGCCCTATCCATTAGGTTTGACCTTGTCCAAATTTGCAATTTAACTTCTTGTCTTTTACAAAACCCTATTAGGGTCCTATTTTCACATTCAAACCTCAATTTCACCTATCTAAATTTCGCAAAATCAACCAATTTTTTGGGGTTAGCTTTGAAATCATCGTAACTTCCATCCTTGAAAATTTACGAAAAAGTTGGGAGGACTGTGTACACTTTCAACATGGTCCCTGGGTTTTTCTTGAAATTTTGGGAGACTAATATGACTGTATTTAATTGCTCAAATCTAGAAAAATCGGCTGAATTTCTTGAATTTTGCTTTCTCTAAAATAAAAAATACTTCCCAAATTCAATATCACAACTTTCAAGGAAAAATTTGAAATTAAGTGGTTCATTAAAATCTGCCCTGATTTTAAAAATTCAAATTTTAACAAATTTAATTTCGAAATTAAGTGGTATTCCATTAGCCCTAATTTTAAAATCTCAATTTCTTAAATTATTTTGGAAATTGTGTCATTTCTCCTTTCAACAAAGTTCAAATTGTGTAATCATAAATTCCTTGAATTTTGCATTATTCAATTATGCAAACTTTCTTCCTAAAATACAAATTTTCCCTCTAGCGCATGAGTTTTACCACTATTAGTCCTACCTACACTATCCTCGTTAGACAAAGCATTACAATTAAGGCTTCCCAAGGTTTAATTACTGAGGAGATGGATCCTAATTTGGGTGACTTTTTCAATGAGGATAATGCTAATTCTTCTAATCCTAATAACATCCCTATCTACCCAATTGATGATTTTAATGATGAAGAAGAAGCTTTGACTAAAGTTTCCATAGATCAACTTTCAAAATTGGATAATCAATTTGACAACTTTCAACAATGGATGTCCCAAGAATACCCTAATAGTGAAGCTCTTCCATTAATTGAAGGCCTAAAGCGTATGATTCAAAGTAATAAGAATGGAATTGATATATTGTGTGGCATCTCTCATATTGTTGATTCTAATGTCATGCCTATAAAGAGTTATGCTAAGAACTTAGGTTATTCACAACCTTCTACACAAATCAATCATTCTATTCCTTTGACCACTCTGATGGCTAGTATTCCTACTTTCAACTAAAACATCATGGCTACATCCACTCAACATGTCATACCCACAACAATTAGTCATGGGGGAAATCCCTCTTCTTAAATAAGCCCTTTATTATTACCCATGCCTTCAATAAGTATTCCCCTTGTCTCTCACCCAGTTAATGTGAAGCAAAGGGGGCAATTCATCCAATCATTCTATTCCTCCTTTTCGTGACCCATTCTCTACTCAATCATCTCCTATGCCTGCTTACCATAGTGTTCCTCCACGTTATTCTCAATCAATGTTTTCTTTCAACAACATCACACCACCTTCTCAATCAAACATGTCCAATATGAATTCTTCAACCGAAGCAACCATTAATAATCTTGTTCAAACTGTGTCATCATTGCAACAACAAATCACTTCTATGAGTCAATCCAAGTTTAGTGTGCTCACGTTTGATGTTGCAAACCAACTTTCTCTTGATATTGTTAGAGTCATCCCTCCTAAACATGTTGAAGTCCCTTAATAGGAACTCTAAATAGAAAAGGTGATCCTTTAACACATGTCAAGACATTCCAAACCTTGTGTACTAACTTTGCTTATGACCAAATATTTCTTGCTAAATTGTTTACCAACACATTGAGAGATAAGGCTTTACAATGGTATTGATCTTTGCCTTCCTATTCTATTACTTCTTTTCAACAATTAGCAAATTATTTTATTCAACAATTTCAAAACAGCATAGGTCCTAAGATCACTTTGACTGATTTAATGCATTGTAAACAAGGTGTTAAAGAAAAAGTGACTAGTTTCATTGGTAGATATAAGAATTTGTGTTCTCAAATTCCTTTTCAAGTGTCTAATAATGATATTCAAAGAATTTTCATTTCTAATTTGCAAAAAGATATTAGAGAAAAACTTCTCCTTTCTAAGTTTACTTCCTTTCTGTAATTGTGTGCAACACTTCGCAATTATCAGCTAATTGTGAGTCAACTGGAGAAATCCACTCCTATGGCTCCAAGTGATAAGGGTGACAGTGCTCAACAACCATTTGTGAAGTTTAAACCAAGCAAAGGATTCATCAAATTCAATGACAACATCAACAACAACAATGTGAATGCTACAAGAGGTTTGCCTCCTATTTCTAAATTTTTTAGAGGAGAAAGACAATTTACTCCTATGAATGAATATTTACATAGCATTATGTCTCAGTAATTATAAATAAATTTTATCAAACTTCCTCCCATAAAACCAGTTCACCCTTCTAAGGCAGCCTCACCTTACTTTGATAATAATTCTTTTTGTCAATTTCATCATCAACCTGGTCATGACACTGAGAAGTGTTTTGCATTAAAAAGTAAGATTCAAGAATTGATTGATAATAATACCATATCTATGGCAGGTGTGAATGATAAGGGAAACAAATCAGTAGCTCCTCCTGATCAAAATCTTAAGATTTTCACTGATCCTTTACCTTCTCATACCTCTAATATGATTGAGGCTGGACATACCTCTTTCTCTCCTTCTGATATGACTACTACAGCTCAAAATTTGGTGAATATGGTAGAGAAACAAAGAAAACCTAAGGACTTATGTATCACATTTGACCCTAGTGAGACCATTAGAGAACTTAATGGGCCTTTAGACATAGTTGTGAAGGTTCAAGACATGCCTTGTCATGGTGTGCTTATCGATCCCTGTTGCATGGTTAATGTCATCACTGACGAGTATCTTTTCACTTTACGTTTTCATAAACTAATCTATGATGACACTAATGTGGTCGTTAAGTTATTTGATGGATTCTCTTGTCCTACCATTGGTTCTGTCACACTTCCTATTGAAGTTAACACTAAATTTGTGGATGTCAACTTTGTTATCATACCTTCCTCTAAGCAATTTTGTGTGAATTTGGGTTATCCTTGGCTATCCTCCATGAAGGCTATTGCTTCTCCAATTCATAAATGTTTGAAATTTCCCCACAATGGAGAAATCATAACTGTTAACCATAGCTTATTTTAACTAGTTGAAAGAGGCCTAAGTGTTCATATTGATTTTTTTTGGCCTAAAAAAATTCAATCTCTTCCACCAAAAAGCGATGCTCTCTTTCAATCTTATCAAAAGTTGAAGAAAGATATGATCCTATCCTTAAGCCAAACTATAACTCCAAAACTTGACATTCCTATCATTCTTGAAGATGAAGTTCTTCCCTTAATGGATATAACTAATCTTCCTCCTAAGGAAGATTCCCAACCTATTCCATGGGATGAAACTATACCTTCTCCTAATAAAAATAACAATATTCCTCCTAAGGTTAGATTTGTACCTCCTCCTTATAATAGACTTGGTCTCCTTCCTACACCGAACATTCCTCCTTTATATGGTACAGTTCCACCTCCTTGCTCTTATAGAGAGAAGAGACGTGCCTCTCCTCTTGTTCAACCTAAAAGACCTCAACCTAAACCTTCAACTATCAAAGATGAGAATATTTCTCCTTCAATAAATATTCCTCCTTTCGTAAATATTTCTCCTCCTTCTCAGTATTTCGCTAAGACTTGACGGAATTGTTGTGTGAGAGACCACTAATGAAAGGATTGTGCTCAAGCTCGTGAAGTTGTTCCTCAAAATATTCAATCTCTCAAAACTCCAAGAGTTGACATGATTCCCTTTTCTCCTAAACAAGATGTTGAACCTACATCTCCAAATCATAAGTTGCAAAAAACATGTGATGGTTTTACTCCCGTTCATGTCCATGCTCCTCTTTCTATAAATCTTGATGAAGAAATAGGTAAAAATATCGGCAATACAACTCCTAATGCTTTTGATAGTGACTATGAATATGTTTATGTGGACAAACATTTATCTGCAGAGTTTTCAAAATTCTTAATCCTAGCTCCTAAAAATGAACAAAGTGACTTAGCACATGAGCATAGTCCTTGTTTGCATCTTGTGATAGCTCCATCTACTGTGCTTGATGTCACTCCTCAGGTGTGTTTCCCACCTTCCCAACATAGTGATCAGCAAGATTGGGAAGTGGATGACATGCTAGATTAGCTTTATTAGCACCGTAGATCCTCTACCTCTCTCTCTTTTCTTGCTCTTTTGTGACCATTTCTTTATGTGTATCCTTGTTCTTCTATGTTCCCTAGTAATGTCTAATTGAGAACGATGCAAAACATTTAGATCTCTTTTGGTCTCTTTCATGTTGACTCAAAAGACACCTTCTATTCCCTTTCTTCCAAGGTAGTTTCCTTTCTTTGGGGAATGACGACTATTCTATGCATATATATGTATGATATACATAAGTTATCATATAGCATACTAACCTTGAGGAAAGTGAAACTACCTCATGATTTGTGTTTGTGTTCATTATCCTTGGGTTTATTCCTCGGTTTGGGGCTAAATCCTTGCGATAACATTCTCTCTCTCTTTCTTTCTCTCTCTTGGGTGTATCCTACCTTAAAGCAATCACTCCCAATAAGGCATGCACGATCACTTTAACATGGGGGCATACACTCCGCTCATATTTTCCTTCTTGATACTCAAAGTTATTTAGTGAACTTGGCTTTACTTTTTAATTTTTGGTATCCTTTCTTTTCATGACTCATAGTGAGGGAAACCTTGGTACATGCAGTCATGGTCCTTTCTTGATCTTCCCTTTTACTTTGTCAATTGATGTAGTAAGATCCTTAGTCCATTGGGGGCTTGGTGTATCTTGCCTCCTTGATGTGGTGAAAGTATTTCAATCAAGTGTTTCCTTGTACTTTACCATAACTTTTGGCATTTGCTTATACTCTCGCTAAAGTGGGGGCTCAATGTAGTGTCATAAAATTGTGACCTTGCAATTTTCAACCATATTTGGGTCTTCACATTGGCGAAACGAATCCCTAAGCCTGATTGGAGACTTGAGACATGCTCACACTGCTTGAAGTTTTCATTTCCTCACACCCCGTACTCTCCTTTGCTGCTTCTTGTCCTGAATTATGGCAACACAGGGGCGTGGCACCCCTTTCCTTGCCCTATTTTGGGCCCCAACCATTCAAATTTTGCATTGGGCTTTGCATTTTAGAAGTAGGAAAAGTTTCCCTATGTCGGCCTATGATAAAAAATTAGTCAATTAACCCTAATTGATGAGTATATAAGATGCATTTTCTCTCTCATTTGCATAAGTCAGGAAGTTCATATGAGTTCACTAAGTGAAATTGCGATCTTAAATGAAATCAAGCATTCAAGCATTCCTTTGAAGCAATGAGAATTCTCAAGTCTCCTTTCAAGGCTAGGTGTTGCATTCAAGTCAAGGATTCAACCATTGAAGAGGAGATCTCTTGTGACATACGATTCTACATATGCTTTCAAACAACTCTATCAATATTTCAATTGCATCCTCTCTTGAGGTGAATTCTATTTTTGTCATTTACTTTCATTACTTGCAAGTACTTTTCATTGTTTGGTTAATTCCAAAACCGGGGTTTGACCTGAAGGAAAACCCCCAATCTCAACAACATTTCCTCTCTTTTCTGTGTGCAGGTTGCAGGTGCGCAACTGTATTTGCAGATTTAGACTCCATTCTCAAAGGCAGAAAAACTCTTTTCAGTGCACGGATTTTTCGGAGGACCATGTGCACTTTCAACATGCAGGTCCCAACAAATTTCACCCAAATTTATAGGGGAGATTTGTCTCGGCCTTTTACTGCTAATTCCAGGTGCACAACTTCATCCTACATTTCTATCTCAACTTATAATCATTTCTTTGTTGCTTTTACACTTAGTCTTAAATCGCATAATTCAACCTATTGTATTCTAAAAGAGAGGCTACTTTCACTTTCTAAATTCATTGTCAATTCACTTAGCAGTCAATCTCTTGAGATCGGATCTAGTGAATTCTCCCCCCTCTTTTAAATGTAATGTGTGTGAGAGGTTGAAGAGAATCTTTTATGAAACTTTCACTCCTTTCCTTAAGGAGAGAAAAGATTTCCTCTTGACTTCTCCATCACCCCTTTTCACCACATTACAGTTCCTAGGGTTTTTGAGGGCATCAAGAGCCATGGGAACAAATAAGCTAAGGTATGCTGAAGAGAAATTTGATTTAACATTCTCAAATGAAGATTGCAACCTGCTAATCCATAGAAGCAAGAACAATAAGCCAAAGAGAATTGAGTCATTCACATTCATTCAATGTTCTTGTTTTTTATGTAGAATTTGATTTATTCTTGATTACAATTTCAGATATTGTTATAACATATTTCATCTTTGATTGCTTTGGCATGATGTATTACATCATTTCAACTCTTAGTTTTATGATATTTTCATCCTTATTGTATTTAGGGTAGCAAAATAGCGAGTATCAGTTATACATGACAGAAAAGATTTCTCATCTTTTCCCCTCCAATATATAATATCTCTGCTCCTTAAAAACTAGACTATATATTCAATATTAATTTATTATAAATTAGCATTTTCATTTGATCAGAAGATACAGTTGTAAATTACTGATGGACGTTGAACATTTCTAGTCCTTGCACTAAATAATCCTGTTGCAGCAACACCATGCTACTGATTTTTGTATTGTTATTTTACAATGGAGTTGTTTCACCAATTCCATTTGTAAAATGAATAAGACTAAATTTGTGTTCTATAAAAAAATTCTCTTTAAAAAGGAATATTTCAGCAATTTGAGAGACCTATATATATTATAATCAATTCATTTGACGTAAAGAAAGATTATAATCAAACCCTATGCAAGAAAAGATTAGATGTGCCAAACCCTAAGCCAAAGTAGAAAGTAAATCCAAACATGTTGTATAAGCAGTGTCAATTAGAACCTGTTGAGATATAAAATAGCATCAAGAAATTTTAATGTATGAGTATTTTCAATTCAATTTATCCAAGCGTAATATTACTCCCATGGTTGAAAAAGATTTAATTGTAATATGCATATTAATCTACATGTAAAGTGTTTTTAGTCTATTAAAGTGGAACTCCAAAATAAAATTCAATAACATAAGATTAAATAAGCTGAAATTTGACTGGCATCATTGTAGAACAAAGTTCTAAATTTGGCATAGAGTATTTAAACTTCATAATGGACAAACTTGTTGGCAAGTGTGAGAAACATGCAAAAAAGAGATTTGCTAGGACATAATCTTGCCACTGTTTGTTATATCAACTACCATCTCTATTATCATCCATACTTTTTTGTGATGAGAAAACCTAGATTTAGCACCAACTAAAACCTAGATTCAGCACCAAACTTTTTGTCTAAGAAGTAAACAAGCTGTAAAAGTAGACAAACATCTAATTGGATCTATTAACATCTTATTCTTTGCCACAAAATAGAAATCTTCATTACAAACCAACATCAGTTGTCTATCCACAACACTATTGCTGTTGATAACTGATGCTTCTCTAGCATGCAGCTCCATGCAACTCCAGTTTGGACATGAATCTATCCATTCATCACCATGCATAATCTATTTTTAGTTTAAATCAGTTTTTATTTATTCATGAAAATAAAGCATGTACTCCAGCATGCATTAATCCTTAGGACTATTTTTAGTTTTGTTTTTTGCATGAGTTTGTTTTTAGTAAATAAAGCATGTTGTGCATGCACTTATTGTATTCTTAATTTAGGGAGTAGTTTATTTTTTTTAGTTTCAGAGCCCTAGTATCTTTCCATGCAATGCTAAAAATATATTTAGAACTGTAGTTATTATTAATTCTTCTAGGTTGCAAATTCTTTATATATACGGCCTCTATGTAATTTTTTAATTAGGCTTCAATAAAGAAATTGGTGTGTGCAATTCAAAAAAATGGGGCATTTTGTTTTTTATTCTGAATTGTGATTTCTTTTTGCAATTTATTCTTTTTGTTGTTATTGTTTTCTAATCGGCTGGTTCAGAGAGGATAGGTTAGGTTCAAAATCCTACAAGTGGTATCAGAGCAGGTAAAATTGTTTTGGGTTAAAGTTTTATTGTTAGAATTTCGCCAAAGTTAATCATGTCAAATTCTAACAATATGCCCATTCTAGAATTTGATGGGAATGATTATGATTATTGGTGCATTAAGATGCTGACCTTTTTGATTGGAAAATATTTGTGGGAGATTATTGAATTAGGTTATGAGGAGCTAGCTGATTGGAATGCCCTTATAGCCAATGAAATAACAACAAGAAAGAAAGCAAGGAAAAAGAATGCTCAAGCTTTGTTTCACATTCAAATAGCTCTTGATAAGAGCTTATTGTTGGCAAATGCACACTCCAATGAGAAACTGTAGGTGATTGAAGGTTTTGTCATTGATGGAAAGCTTGCAATCATATGACACCGGCAAGACAAAGATACCGACACTGGCATCGACAGATTGACTCTACATCGGCATACAGAACACCGGCAGTGAAAGGAAGGATACCAACACCTTGGCCGACTTCAATTTTGTTTAAAATGTATTTTGTAATTAATTGTAAAATCATTGTAAAGCCAACATGGTGAAACTGTAATATGACTCATATATGTATGAGATTATTTTGTAATAGGAAGTGTGAAAAAAGGATGCAAAATATGAAAGATAATATGCAGACCTAACATGAGAATTATTGGTTAAGGGTTTATGTTGCAGCAAAGCTTAAACCGGTAGTTAATATGGCATAGCAGATGCTAATCTAAAGCAGTACAAGACATTGGATTTGTATAATCCATTTTTGTAAGTCAGTGTAACTTCCTTTTGTAATTGAGTAGTGAGCTTTAGGCACTTGGCCTTCCTGCATGTGCAGGCCCTTATTGTAAGAGTAATATTCACTTATTGGCTAGTAAGTGAATATTGTGGGTCACAAATCCCATCGAGGTTTTTCCCACACCGGGTTTCCTCATTAAAATATTGTGTTATGGTGTGCTCTTTATGTAGTAGTTATTATTCTTGATTGTTGCATTAATTTTAGTTTACCGGTACACAGTTTTGATATGCTTTTCATGTTTTAAGTCAGTAAATTTATATACCGGTAAGATATTGATTCACTCCCTCTCTCATTATCTTTGGGAATCCTAACAATTGGTATCAGAGCCCGGTCCTCTATTTTCCGAAGCCTAACAACTTGAGGAAGATCTTGACACCGGTAGAGATGGAAAACTTGATGAAGCAATTAGAAACAACTCTTTCAGACTATGATGCAGAGAAAGTAAAGAATATCAAACTTGAAGATGATCTGAAGGCTACACAGGATATTATTCAAGCACTTCAAGAAAATATTACTATTGCAAGAAACAAGAGAAGAGAACTTTGTGAAAAGATGCAAAATGAGAATAATGAAAAGGAAACTCTTAGTGATCTGGTGAACAAGCTAAGACAAGAGAACACTACAACAAAGAATGAGATGCAGGATATGACCATGAGATTTTGTAAAGAAATTGAACCTGGAAAGAAAAATGAAGAAGACTTGACTAGAAGACTGAATGATGCTACAAATGAAAACACAAGACTTAGTCATGAAAATGATATGTTGAAGACAGATCTAATGCATACACAAAATGACACAAATGAACTCATGAGATAGGAAGGAATCTTGGAAAGAGAACTAGCTTCTGCAAATCAACACAAGGAGAAATTCAAGAAAATCTTAGAAGAACTTGGTGACATGCTGAAGAATCAAAAACCTAATGGTGATACAAATGGCCTTGGCTTTGAAGTTGGTGAAAGCTCTGGTACTGCAAACAATCATGATCATAGCAAATCGGTAAGACAACCTAATGCTTACAAATTTAATGGAAAATTCTTTAACTGTAACAAGTATGGTCATAGAGAAAATTAGTGTAGATCTAGAAATTATTAGAACACTAATACACCCACCGGTCAATGTTCTAAATGCAACAAAGTTGGTCATAACTAAGAGAATTGTAGAATGAATGTAAGATGTTATGTTTGTGGAAGATTTGGACACTTATCTAATCAATGTAGAACACAAACCGGCATACGATATGGGAAAGCTATTTAGAAGAACAATGTTACTTGCTATGCTTGTTACAAGATTGGACATATTGCTAAATTTTGTAGAAGCAAGTCATCACCGGCAAATAACAAAGGTCCTAGTTTGAAGGGTAAAGAAAAGGTTGAAGAGGTAAAACAAGAATTCTCAAAACAATGGATCTAAAAGTCATCAAAATGTTGATGGGAATATTCCTCCACTGGTAGAACAGAGTAACACTCCACCAGCATGAGACTCTTCATCTAACTGAAGAAAATTCCTTTGGGGGTTTAGCAACAAATTGAAAAACATGTTGTTGGCAATATTACATTATAATAGACAATGAAAGATTGTTGACATTTCAATAAGGATATTAAGAAGGTTGTTGATGATTATGGACATAACTGATTAAAGATGTTTTACTATCTTGATATTATTATTTTGTCATTGATGTCAAGAAATTGATTTTCTAATTCAATATGATGTTGCCATATCTTGAGAAGTATGATATGAAGATTATAAAGAAGTCAGTAAAAGATATAGGAAAGAATATGATGAATAAAGGGATGAATAAGGTATTCAATGGGCAACTACTACCAAGTCAGACAATCATGAGATCATGATGTTTTAGATTGTTTTAACATCATACATATGTTGTAAAATGTAAAGGTTAATACTATAGTATGTTATCAAGCAATGAACCTAGTCGGTAAATCCTAAGGTTATCACTATCAGTTAATGAAGGCAGAATGTTTACCGAGTGAAGTTTAGTATTTACCGAGTTACAACCGAGCTATAACTTAATGCATTAAATGTTTACATGTGATATTTAATGAAAGAAGCTAATGAGCTAGAGTGAATTAAATGATTGGTAAGCCGTGTATGAAGATTGTTAAAGAATCTATGGTAAAGAAAGATTGACAGGAAGATCTATAACTTAGATTGAACCGCATTACCCTAACACAAGTTCCAAGGTGAAAATGCAAGTTCCAAGGCGGGGTAAAACATTTTCAAATAAAAAAGATACATTGAACCTGGACAAGATTTAAGATCTGATGGCTATGATTGATCATGGGAAATGTGATCAATGAGATTAAGCGGTTAGAATATTGTTTATAAATAGGAAACTGTTGATAAACAATGCATGTGGGCAAGTGTATGCATAGGGATGCTACATAGTGATTACCGAGCACAGAAGCTTGAAGACCTGTTTTGATAACAGAGTATAGAGCCCAACAAATAGACAAGATTAGTTCTATGTCTAGATTGTATTGAACAAATAGGAATCTACTTTAGCATTTTTAGATGTGAAGTTGCAGGCATATCTTTATTACTGTTATTTTGAGAAGTAGCAGAAAATCTCTTAACCGAGTGGACTTAACAGTCTTATTTATAAAATCCTCTAGCAAGGTGACATTCTGATTGAGTGTTTGAAATCCTTTGACAAGGTCACTTCTAACAAAGTGAAGATCCTAACAGATCTGAGGGAAATCCCTTAACCGGGTCACATCTAGTAATGTGTTTGTAATCTTTAAAAGGATTGCCTTTTAACTGAGCATACTCTAGAAGAGTATATTTCTTAGTGGGTCCGAAATCCCACAATGGTTTTTCCCTATTTGGGTTTCCACATTAAATCTGGTGTTATGAGGTTTATATTGTTCATATGCTTTTGAGTTTGCATGTTTGATAGTTTTGGTTATATGACTGATATATATGTTACCGAGGTTGAATCTGATATTTTTATGGATGATTAAGTTTGTATGATTCATGCCCCCCCCCCCGCCCTGCCCCTCTCATCTTGTTGGCTATTCGATCTGTACTTATAGGCAAAGGTAAGTATAAAGGAAAACTACCTTTGAAATGTTTCAATTGTGATAAGATTGGACATATGGCTTCTAACTGTCCTGACAAAGATTTTAATGAAAAGAGAGATTACCGAGATGACAGATAGAAAGATAACCATTACAGAGGACACCAAGACTTCAGAAGAAGAGATAGAAAGACATGCTTAATAGCTGCTGAGGAATCTGACGATGATAAATTAGATGAGACTGATACAGAGGAAGTTGTTTATGTGGCTATCAAGGATGGATTAGATGAAGAAAGGTATGAAGAAAAAGCCCTAATATCTCACATAAACACTAATGATTCTTGGATTATAGATAGTGGATGCTCACATCATATGACAGGAGATAAACACAAGTTTGTTATGTTAGAAGATTATGATGGAGGCTATGTTAGATTTGGTAATGATGCACCATGTTTGGTAAGAGGTAAAGGATCCATAACACTTCTTGATAATGAAAGATGCAATGATATTTATTGGGTTGAAGGTTTGAAATACAATTTGTTGAGTGTAGCATAGCTAAACAACACAGGTTACTGAATAGAATTTCAGAAAGGAATTGTCAAAGTTCATGACAAGAATAGAAAGTTACCTGCTATCGGGACACAAACAAAAGGTAATACATTTCACCTTGATTCAACTCACAATAAGTGTTTGTATACAAAGATTGATGATACCTGGTTATGGCATAAAAGGTTTTGTCATGTTAATTTTGATAACCTGATCAAGATAAGTAAGAAGCACCGAGTAAGAGGTCTACCGAGTCTTGAAAAACCTGAGAATGCTATGTGCCGAGGATGCTAGATGGGTAAGATGACAAGATCTAGCTTTACAAGTAAGTCTTACACTTCTAAACGAATTTTAGATCTAGTGCACACTGATCTTTGTGGTCCTATGAAAGTTCAAAGTTATTATGGTGATAAATATTTCATATTATTTATGGATGACTATTCAAGGATGATGTCAGTAATGTTTTTAAAAGAAAAATCAGAAGCTTTTCAAATGTTTAAATGGTACAAGGAAAGGGTTGAAAATGAAATAAGAAGACAACTGAAATGTCTTAGATCAGATAGAGGAGGAGAGTTCACATCTGATGAATTCAACTTGTTCTGCAATGATCATGGTATTAAAAGACAAGTCTATGCATCAAGAACTCCACAACAGAATGGAATAGCTGAAAGAAGAAACAGATCTATTGTGGATTGTGCTAGAACACTGATGATTGAGAAGAAGGTGCCACAAACATTTTGGAGAGAAGCAATAAGAACAGCTATTTACACCTTGAACCAAGTTCAATTGAAGAAAGGTACTTTGAAGACACCTTATGAAATCTGGTATGGCAAGAAACCTAATGTAAGTTATTTCAAAATCTTTGGGAGTAGATGCTATGTTCATAAAGATGATAGAAATGGCAAGTTTGATTAGAAAAGTGAAGAAGGAATGTTTCTAGGTTATTCTTCTAGAAGCAAAGCATTTAAATGTCTAATCAAATCATCTAACAAAATAGTAGAAAGTGCAAATGTGAAAATTGATGAATTTGTAGAAAGAAATGATGAAGGAAACTCCAAGGAACCAGAAGATTATGATGGATTTGTCTATGTGCAACCGAGAAGTCCTACCGAGAAAACTGTTGAAGAAAATGAAGAAAATATCCAGTTACCAAGTGATGAAGAAGATCATACAGAGCCTACCAAGCCTGTATTAGCCAAGTATGTCAAAAGACATCATGCACCAAGTCAGATTATAGGAGATAAGGATGATCCAGTGATGAAAAGGAACAAACTAAGACAGAACACATGTTTGATATCTGAATTTGAACCGAGAATAGTGAAAGAGGCATTTAACAGTGAAGATTGGATAAATGCTATGATAGAAGAGATTGATCAAATCAAGAAGAATGACACATGGACACTGGTCCCAAGACTGAAGGACAAAAATGTAATCGGTACAAAGTGGATCTTCAGAAACAAGCTAAATGAAAAGGGTGAGGTCATTCGGAATAAAGCAAGATTAGTTTGCAAAGGTTATGCCCAAGAAGAAGGAATTGATTATGGTGAGACTTTTGCACCTGTTGCTAGACTTGAAGGAGTAAGAACATTGTTGGCATATGCTGTTGTCAAGAACTTCAAGGTATATCAAATGGATGTCAAATCTGCATTTCTGAATGGTATATTAGAAGAAGAAGTTTTCATTGAACAACCTGAAGGATTTGTTGAAGACAATAATAAAGATCAGGTATGTAAATTGAACAAAGCTTTATATGGTTTGAAACAAGCACCAAGAGCATGGTATGAAAGATTGCACTCTTATTTGATTAAGATTAGTTTTATAAGGACAAGTGAGAACAACAACATGTACATGAAGAATGATGAAAATGGAATACTGATCTCAGCCATATTTGTTGATGATATTATATTTTATGGAAATGACTCTTTATGCAAGAACTTTGGAAATGAAATGAGCAAAGAATTTGAGATGTCATTAATCGGTGAGATAAAGTATTTTATAGGTTTACAGATACTGCAAATGAAAAATGAGATTTTCATTACCCAATCCAAGTACATAAAGGAAATCTTGAAGAAATTTGGAATGGAGGATTCAAAACCAGTAAGTACTCCTATGACTACCAACTGTAATTATCAAAGAATGATGAATCTGCATCTGTTGATGAGACACTTTATCGATCTATGATTGGAAAGTTGCAATATGTTGTTCACAGCAGGCCAGATATAGCACATGCAGTAGGTATTGTTGCAAGATTTTCTGCAAATCCTAAGGAAACACACATGACGGCTATCAAAAGAATTTTTAGATACTTAAAAGGCACTAAAGATTATGGCTTAGTATATCAGAAAGGAAATGATTTTGATTTACAAGTTTATACTGATGTTGATTGGGTAGGCAACATTGATGATAGGAAAAGCACAAGTGGAGGAGCTTTCTTGTTAGGAGAAATACTAGTGAGTTGGCTTAGCAAGAAACAAGGATGTGTTTCACAGTCAACAGCAGAAGCTGAATACGTTGCTACAACACTGAATTGTACCAACATTGCATGGATCAAACAACTGTTGGAAGGTATAAATGAGAAATTTACCGAGCTAGTAACTATATTCTGTGACAATACTAGTGCTATTAATATTTCAAAGAATCTTGTTATGGACTCTAAGATAAAGCACATATCTATCAAATATCATTATCTTAGAGAAGAAGCTCAAGAGAAGAAAGTGGTGTTGGAATATGCTAGCACAAAAGAGCAAATAGCAGATATCTTCACCAAGCCACTACCAAAGGACACTTTTGAATATCTCAAAAGTAAGTTAGGGGTCCTACCCCTATCTTCTATTCACTGACTGAGTTCAGTGAAAGCATCAATTCGATGACTCTAAAGAATACCTTTTAGGAGTTGATGCTGATTTACACACTTTAGGAGGTTTTCTAAAGGTGTGCAAGAAATAATAAATAGGAAATAGGAATTGAAGACAAATGCTTTGACCGAGTCAAAAGGGGAGAAGACCTACCAAAGGGGGAGAAGACCTACCAAAGGGGGAAAAGACTAATATATGGGAGAAGACTGAGAGAAGACTATAGATTGAAATAAAGATTGAGAAAACAAGAGAAGTATAATGTATGGGGGAGAGCATTTTAGCATTTTAAAATCACAGCAATCCGAATCTTTTAAAGGTCAAATCAATAGGTTTTGCCATCAATGCCAAAGGGGGAGATTGTTGGCAATATTACATTATAACAGACAATGAAAGATTGTTGACATTTCAATAAGGATATTGAGAAGGTTGTTGATGATTATGGACATAACTAATTAAAGATGTTTTACTATCTTGATATTATTATTTTGTCATTGATGTAAAAAAATTGATTTTCTAATTTAGTATGATGTTGCCATATCTTGAGAAGTATGATATGAAGATTATAAAGAAGTCGGTAAAAGATACAGGAAAGAATATGATGAATAAAGGGATGAACAAGGTATTCAATGGGCAACTACTACTGAGTCAGACAATGATGAGATCATGATGTTTTAGATTGTTTTAACATCATACATATGTTGTAAAATGTAAAGGTTAATACTATACTATGTTATCAGGCAATGAACCTAGTCAGTAAACCCTAAGGAACCTAGTTGGTAAACCCTAAGGTTATCACTATCGGTTAATGAAGGCAAAATGTCTACCGAGTGAAGTTTAGTATTTACCGAGTTACAACCGAGCTATAATAGAATGCATTAAATGTTTACATGTGATATTTAATGAAACAAGCTGATGAGCTAGAGCGAATTAAATGATTGGTAAGCTGTGTATGAATATTGTTAAAGAATCTAATGTAAAGAAAGATCGGCAGGAAGATCTACAGCTCAAATTGAACCACATTACCCTAACACAAGTTCCAAGGTGAAAATGCAAGTTCCAAGGCTGGGTAAAACATTTTCAGATCAAAAAGATACATTGAACCTAGACAAGATTGAAGATCTGATGGCTATGATTGATCATGGGAAATGTGATCAATGAGATTAAGCGGTTAGAAGATTGTTTATAAATAGGAAATTGTTGATAAACAATGCATGCGGGCAAGTGTATGCACAGGGATGCTACATAGTGATTACCGAGCATATAATCTTGAAGACCTGTTTTGATAACAGAGTATAGAGCCCAATAGATAGACAAGATTAGTTCTATATCTAGATTGTATTGAACAAATAGGAATCTACTTTAGCATTTTTCAATGTGAAGTTGCAGACATATCTTTATTACTGTTATTTTGAGAAGTAGCAGAAAATCTCTTAATCGAGTGGACTTAACAGTCTTATTTATAAAATCCTCTAGCAAGGTGACATTCTGATTGAGTGTTTGAAATCCATTAACAAAGTCACTTCTAACAAATTGAAGATCCTAATAGATCTGAGGGAAATCTCTTAACTAGGTCACATCTAGCAATGTGTTTGTAATCTTTAACAGGATTTGCTTTTAACCAAGCATACTCTAGAAGAGTATATTTCTTAGTGGGTCCGAAATCCCATAGTGGTTTTTCCCTATTTGGGTTTCCACGTTAAATCTGGTGTTATAAGGTTTATATTGTTCATATGCTTTTGAGTTTGCATGTTTGACAGTTTTGGTTATATGACTGATATATATGTTACCAAGGTTGAATCTGATGTTTTTATGGATGATTAAGTTTGTATGATTCACCCCCCCCCTCTCATCTTGTTGGCTATTGGATCTATACTTATATTAAGTATCAGAACTATCACATGCTATTATTCCCTCTGTTGATGGTGAAAAGTTGAAATTACTTCTATACCGACAGATGAGTTAAGTTGTGACTTAACCGACAAGCATTATATGTGGTAGTTGGAGAAAATAACATTATAAAGAAAGTGTTTTGGCTCCATTTTCATTTCACCGAGCATTCAAATCTTCGAGAGCGCGAAAATTCCCAAGCGAAGGTATTCCAAGTGAAGAAGTGAAGCAATCCATCAAATCATTCATCCCTAAGGTAGATTGAGGTATTTATAGCTATGGCATCTTCATCCACTCCTGAATTTATTGCAAACCCTACTGTTGTTGAAGTTATTAAACACCCTAGACCCATATTCCAGTTAGTTCCCGAAATTGCGAAGAAACATGATAGCTTAGGTGCATTTTCTCAAATACCTAAAGGAGTAGTATATGCTAAAGACTCTAGGATGTATATACATTGTCATATTGATGAACTAGGTGATGAGGAAATTAAGAATATGTATAAGTTTGTGATTTGTGATGAATCTGGAAATATCAAACCTGAACATAAGATAGTAGAAACCCTAGGTTTCACTGAAATTCTTAGTATCCCGGATTTTCCCAAGGATATCATAAGGATTGTGTTAAGTAGAGTACATGGTGAATTTTTCTGGTTGGACTCAGTTCATAAAATCACAAAAGAAGCAGTAAAGGTTGTAACAGGGTTACCCTCCACCAGTAACAGACCACACAAAACAAAGAAGGTCTGAAATGACACAGTGATAAACCTAACCGGTGCAACATTTGATAAGAGATCTCTAAGGGTAAATGATGTGAAGGATATAAATGTCAAATTTATCAGTATGATCTTAGGCTATAAGGCTACACATGCAAATAGGTTGAACTTAGTTTCTAGCCTATGTATCAAGAGTGCCTATGATATGGTCAATGATAATGCAAGGATAGATATATGTGAATGGCTTAAAGATGAGTTGATAGAAAATTTGGGAAATTTTAAAAAGGATAAGAAAGGAACATTCAAATTTGGAAACTTACTTGTTTGTCTAATGTTGTATATAACTAAACAAGTACCTGGTATTGGTGCTAGAGATTTTGATTTTGACATACCGGCAAGAAAACAACTATCAGATCTATTGAATAATATGGGAGAGAACAGGGAGAAAAACCTAAATGGGTATTTTCAAGCACTAAAGGCTCGAATGAAATCTAGAGTAAGACTATCACAAGCTATTATGGATAAGTATCATAAAGAAATCTGTTTTGTGATCAAGAAAGATGAAATCTAGATGGAGGCAATTATCCCTAGAACTATTTGGGTAACTGAAATGGGTTATGAAACAGATGACAACATCATAGAAACATATGCAAAAGCCCTCCTTGAAGCTCCAAAGGAACCAGAAGAGAAAGTATTTGGTAGTGTAGAAACAATAGAGAGTCAAATTCAATCTAGAAAAAGGGTTAAGAAGGTTGAAGCAATAGTAAGAAAAGGAACCCGATAAGCAAAAGAAATCAAGGAAGATGTGTTAAAACAAACTGGTATAACTGAAAGTGAGTTGGAAGCACTTCAACTAGAAACTCATCTTTCACCGGTTGGAACTTCTTCTAAGAGTGACATACCTACAATATTCAAAAGGGTTGAAAGGAAAAGAAAACCCTCACCGACACCCTCTCTTACACCAAAAAGGACAAGGCAAAAGCAACAGGCAGTAAGGCCTCCGGCAAAGAAAATGACTCCTAAGAAGAGGAAGACAAAATAGACAATAACTCCTCTAGACAAACTTCTTAGTGAAATCATAGAGGATGGTAAACTGAAGAACATAAATAAAATATACAATACACTAGCAACTGATGATAAGGAAAGTATAGAGAATAGTGTAATTCTACACTTAGACGTATACAAGAAATTCTTAATGGAAGTTGTTGATGAAATTCCAAATGACTTGTATAGGAGATTAGAAGCTAGAAGATTAGCTTTTTTTTTTTATTAGAGTAAAAGCAGGTTTTGATGGGCCCCCGAAACCCTTTACAAAAAGACCTTACAAGATAAAAGCATTAAGAAACCAAGAGGAACATATGAAAGAAAAACCAACATAAAAACTAGAAAATCCAGCTAAAAGCCCAAAAAATCCAGCAAAAGCCAGCCTGACCAGAGACAACACAGACAAGGATCTAATTGATATTTTTCAAGGCATTAGCCAAGTTACTGCTAATCCCATACAAGTCTTTGATACTATCCCTAAGATTAGGGATATCCTTGGCAGATGCAGCAACAACTTTCTTGAAACTCGCTCTAGTCCTCTTTGCAGTTCCGCCCAGTGTAGCTTCCCCACTTCCAATCTCAGTCACATGTTCTTCAATGTCTAGGTCCACCACCGGTTTAGGAGAGCTGGAATATTTTCATCTCCACTTTCCCTTCTTCCAAATAGTCAATCTAGGCTGCCATTTTTTTAACTTTTTCTTCCATTTCCTGCCTCCATAGCTTCTAAATCCTATTGTCTTCTTGCTTTTTCTCATCCTTCTATTTACCATTTTTTTCCAGGTTCTTCAAAAGTTCATAAGTCCATCTGTCATAACCCAATCTGGCCTCAGTGAGTTTTTTAAGATTATCCAGGAATAATCCTTCACCTACACTCTCCTTTCCCTCACTCAAATTATCCTTAGCCATATCTTTCTCGGGTTCTTTGTTCTTTTCCTTCCTAGAATCCATATCTTTATCCTCTTTGTCCTTATTATCCTTTTCCCCCATTTGTTGGCTATTATCATGGCCTATGCTAGCACTGTGAATAGGATTTTCATTGTCAGATTCATTCTCACCTTCTTCTTCCTCTGCACCCATCTCCTCATCTTTCCATCTTTCCTCACCCTCTGAATCATCCGTTTCCATTTCACTGCCCTCTTTACTAGTTTCCTCTAAGTCATTTTTTTCAACATTGGCTTTCATCCTAGTGGCACTCTTATTTTTTTTGCTCAGAGAAGCCTCCCCCTTGCTGGATTCGACTTCCACCAACTTTCTCTTGCCTTTTCCAGAAGAAATGGACAACCTTTTATTTTCCTGGATAGCGAGGATTTTACAGTGCTCAGAAGATTAGCTATTGTTGAACTGGATAAAAAGATCAAGATTGAAAAATTACTGGCAGTGCATCCAGTTAACTCACCAGATGAAATAGACAAATTAATCAGTGAGGCAAACCGGACAGTATTTTCCACTGCTCACCGGCATGTAGCACTAATGGCTGGCAGAGTAAATGAAGTATCTAAGGAGACAACCGATGGATGGGATATATTCTTTGTGGAAAAAGAGAAAGAGGAAGAATTGCTTAGGCCTAAAACTATCAAAGTATATCAAAAGGACACAGATAAGGGGAAAGGTAAGGTAGGTAGACCACCAAGCCTAAAAATAACTGACAATATGCCCCCACCTCTTTCAGATACTCCACCAGTAGACACTACTGACAAACAACCGACCACAGAGAGTATGAAGACTCTGGTAGAGGATACAAATCCTGAATCAGAAATTTTGTATACACTTAATGTAGACACTTAAGAAGTTAATGTTGTGGTTGACAGAGAAACCACCGAGGATAAGGAGAAAGATGTGACTACTGAGTCACTGGCTGCAGAGGTTGAGTTGAACATAGAAAAACCTTCAAAGGCAGAACAACAGACAGAGGATACCACTGAGAAATCGGTAGATACAACAGATAAACCATCTAAAGAACCGGCTAAGAAAAGTTCAGAGGTACAAACTGAGACAACATCTGAGAAACCGACAGATAAAAGCTTAGAGAAACCTTCTAAGACAAAATTGGAGAAAGTAAAATAGGTACAAGTTGAAGCACAGGTTCAGACAGAGACAGTGGCACCGGCCCAAACTGAAAAGCATAAACCTTTGTTTGTAGAAATACAAACATAGACAGACCTACCAGAGGTCGAACCAAGCAAGGAAATTACCACAACTCATAGCATGGCTATTGTAAAGATTGTTGGACAAACATCTGGTACAGCTATGGCAGAATTCAGACCTAATGTAACAGAGGTCTTGTTAGATTCAATAAAGAAGATCATGGAATGCAATGCACAAGCCTATAAGGCTATTGATGATACAATACCAATTCTTAAATTGATTGCACCAAAGTGCACAGTTAATAATAAAGATTCTTTAGGACAACTAGACACATTGTCTAAGTTCATCATCGGTAACCTATTCACTATTGATCAAATAAATGAGGATACATTTAAGGAAAGAATGATAAAAGAAAAAGAGAAATTGTTTGAGGATATTGTAAAGAAGAAAAATGAAGAAATGGATACTCTTTTACTAAAACTTAGTGAAATAATTTATGACTTCAAGAAACTATATAGGGACACTTGCAAAATGAATGTATTAACAAAGGATCTTGACAAGGAGATCAACAAAGCACAAGAGAAGATAAATAATATTGCTGATAATCTGATTGGAGCATCAGATTCATTTTTGGAGTTAGAAAACAAGATTGCAGATCAAGAAGAGAAAATCAAGAAACTAGAAAATGACAAACAGGGAATAAAGGACAAGACAAAGGACTTGAAATGTAGACTTAGTCCAAGACTAGAATATCTTATTTCTTTGAGGAAAGAAATATCTGAGGCTCTGGTTCCCAGACTAAAGACACCAGAAAAGCAAATGCACATACTCACCGGTATAGTGCAGAGAACACAAGAGACAATAAAAGATAGCAAAACATTTAGTAATGGTATAAATCTGATTTTGACAGATATTTTTCAGATTGTAACCCACTGATTACAAGAATTCAGGCAAGTTTCCACTGACAGCGAATGACAACCTTTGTCATTGATGTCAAAGGGGGAGTAGAGGCAATGAGAAAAATGATCAGCAGATGACACCATCAGCTCAGGGGGAGCACATATTTTTGGTAACACATTTTGGTAAGACAATTCTAGCAGATTCTTTTTGGATGACACTTTTTGGATTTTTCTTATGAGTGTTGCCATCAATACCAAAGGGGGAGATTGTTGGCAAATGCACACTCCATTGATAAATTGTAGGTGATTGAAGGTTTTGTCATTGATGGCAACCTTGCAATCATATGACACCGACACCGATAGACTGACTCTACACCAACATACAAAACATCGGCAATGAAAGGAAGGATACCGACACTTTGGCTGACTTCAATTTTGTTTAAAATGTATTTTGTAATTAATTGTAAAATCATTGTAAAGTTGACATGGTGAAATTGTAATATGACTCATATATGTATGAGATCGTTTTGTAATAGGAAGTGTGTGAAAAAAGGATGTGAAATATGAAAGATAATATGCAGACCTAACATGTGAATTATTGGTTAAGGGTTTATGTTGTAGCAGAGCTTAAACTGGTAGTGAATCTAGCATAGCAGATGCTAATCTAAAGCAGTACAAGACATTGGATTTGTATAATCCATTTTTGTAAGTCAATGTGACTTCCTTTTGTAATTGAGCAGTGAGCTCTAGGCACTTGGCCTTCCTACATGTGCAGGCCCCTATTGTAAGAGTAATATTCACTTATTGGCCAGTAAGAAAATATTGTGGGTCACAAATCCCACCGAGGTTTTTCCCACACCGGGTTTCCTCGTTAAAATATTGTGTTATGGTGTGCTCTTTATGTAGTAAATATTATTCTTGATTGCTGCATTAATTTTAGTTTACCGGTACACAGTTTTGATATGCTTTTCATGTTTTAAGTCAGTAAATTTATATATCGGTAAGATATTGATTCATCCCCCTTCTCAGTATCTTTGGGAATCCTAACACTTATTTCCAAGAATATCAGGAGCAACAACTACCAAAGATGCTTGGAAGACTCTACAAGAAGCTTACCGAGGTAGTGATCAAGCTAAAGTGGTCAAGCTTCAGAAATTGAAGCGAGAGTTCAAGAATTTGAAGATGCAAGAAGCTGAAAGTATCAGTGATTATTGTGTCAGAGTCAAAGATGTGGTCAATAAAATGGCTACACTTGGGGAAATTGTAAGAAATGAAGTTTTGATAAAAAAGGTGTTGAGATCTTTGACACCCAGATGGAATCATGTAGCAATAAAAATAGAGGAAAGCAAGGGTTTGACAAAACTACAGTTTGATCAACTGGTTGGATCCCTGATGTCTCATGAAGAAAGATTGAAAGATTCTTTTGAAGGTGTAGATAAAGTGTTTTCCTCTAATTGCTAATCACAAAAAATGAAGATGCAAGCAGCAGTAGTGCCAAAATCAATTAAGGCCAAGGTAAAGGGCAAAGCCAAAATTATTCAAGAGGTAGAGGTAGAGGTGGCTCAAGAGGAAGAGGTGGTTCCAAAGGAAGAGGTAGAGGCAGATTTGATAAGAGAAATGTTCAATGTTACCATTGTAACAGGTATGGCCACTTTGAAAGAGAATGCAGATTGAAAGAAGGTAAAAGTGCTAACTATGCTCAAGAAAGTAGTGAGAATCCTCCTAATCACTTATTTTTATCTTATGCCAAGGGTGAAAATACTAGTAAAGATGTTTGGTACCTAGATTCTAGATGCTTTAACCATATGACAAGGAATGAGAAGTTGTTCTCAACAAAGGATGGAAGATTCAAATCCAAGATCTAGCTTGGTGATGATAAATCATTGGAGGTTGTTGCCAAAGGAGCTATGGAGGTCCAAACAAAAAAAGGTATAAAGAGTATTCATGGTATTTATTATACTGCACAATTGAAGCATAATTTGTTAAGTGTTGGGCAGCTATGTAAGAAAAATTATAAAGTAGTCTTTGAGAATAAGACTTGTACTATCTATGATAAGAATAAGGATAATAGGGTGATCACTATTGTTCCTATGACAAGAAATAAGATGTTCCCCTTGAGGTTTGGTGAACATAACAACAGTTTGGCAAATATGGCTTATGAGGATTCAAGTTGGTTATGTAATCTCAGGTATGGGCATTTAAATTTTCATAGTTTGAAGTTTCTAACCTCGCATGCATTAGTTTTTGGTTTGCCCAAGGTTGAGGAACACAAGGAGGTTTATGAAGGTTGTGCTAAAGGAAAGCATGCAAGGGAAAAGTTTCCAAAGGGAAATGCATGGAGGCTGGCTTATCACCCACTTCAGCTTGTTCATTCAGATATATGTAGTCCTATGCAGACTAAGAGTTTGGGTAAGTCATCATATTTCATCTCTTTTATTGATGATTACTCGTGAAATTGATGGGTATATTTTTTGAAGGTCAAGGATGAAGCCCTAGATACATTCAAGAAGTTTAAAGCCCTTGTGAAAAATGAGAAAGGATGTAAGAATGAGAATTTTTCTCAAAGGCTTTCCAGAGTTATTGTGATCTTAAAGGCATCAAGAGGCAACTCACAACTACATACACACCTTAACAGAATGGAGTAGCTAAAAGGAAAAATCGTATTGTGGTTGAAATGGCAAGGTGCATGTTATAGACCAAGGGATTGAGCAATTCTTATTGGGGAGATGCAGTTGCTATAGTGGTATACATCCTCAACCGTAGCCCCACCAGTGCACTAGAAAAGATGACTCCTTATGAAGCTTGGTATGGTAAGAGGCCTAATGTTAATCATTTCAAAGTTTTTGGTTGTTTGGCTTATGTGCATGTACCTGATCAGAATAGACAGAAGTTAGATGCAAAGAGTGAGTCATGTATTTTTATTGGATATAGTGAGAAAAACAAGGCTTATAGATTGTATAATCCCCTCACTAACAAGTTTATTGTCTCAAGAGATGTGATTTTTGATGAAGGGGGAGTTTATGGTCATAAAAAAGGCCATGTTGAGAAGCCAAAATTTGTTTTGAATGATGATATAATTACTGGTATTGATCATGAGGAGCCAACTAATGTTTCTATATCCAATAGTTTAACTCTACCAAGCAGCCCTTCATCAAGTTCTTCAGTACCAAGTTCAAGTCCAACTTCTCCTCCAAGTTCTACAAGGAAGGTAAGGAGATTGAGTGATATCTACCAGAGGAGTGGAAATCAAGTACATGAAGAAAACCCAATAGTTGAGACAGTGAATTTTGCTTTATTAGCCAAGGCTGATTTTGAACCATCATGTTTTGAAGATGCATGTACTAATGAGGTTTGGGTGAAAGCCATGGAAGAAGAGATGAATTCCATTCATAGGAATGACACTTGGGAGTTAACAGAACTTCCACATGATAAAAAAAGGATTGGCACCAAATGGGTCTACAAGACCAAGTTTAATAGTGATGGGAGTGTTGAAAGACACAAGGCAAGATTAGTTGCTAAAGGCTTCACACAAAAGTATGGAATTGATTATGAAGAGAAATTTGCACTAGTAGCAAGACAAAAGACCATAAGAATGTTGATTTCATTAGGAGCTCAGAAGAAGCAGAGCATACATCATATGGACGTGAAAAGTGCATTTTTGAATGGGTACTTAGAAGAGGAAGTATATGTGGAGCAGCCAGAAGATTTTGAAGTGGAAGGAAAAGAGAATCATGTCTATAGGTTGAAGAAGGCTTTGTATGGCCTCAAGCAAGCACCAAGAGCATGGTATGCCAGGATTGATGGATACATTCAGGAGAATGGCTTCCAGAGAAGTAAGAGTGATCCTACCCTTTACTACAAACAAGAAGGTACTGATATTCTAATCATAAGTTTGTCTGTTGATGATCTTTTGTATATGGGTAGTAGTTCTAAGATGAAAGATGAATTCAAAGCTGCTATGATGAAAGAATTTGAGATGAAAGATCTTGGTTTGATGAAATATTTTCTAGGAATGGAAGTTTATCAAAGTAAGGATGAGATTTTCATGTGTCAAACAAAGTATGCACATGATATGCTGAAGAAACTTAATATGAGTGATTGTAACCCTGCCTCCACTCCAAGTGCTCATGGAGTTTTGTTATGTCGAGATGATGGTGCTGATTTAGTTGATGAGACAACTTACAGAAGTATTGTGGGGAGCTTGATGTTTCTAATCCACACGAGGCCTGATATTGCCTATTCAGTTTCACTTGTTTCAAGGTATATGACAAATCCATCTGAAATACATATGAAGGCAGCCAAGAGGATTTTGAGGTATGTGAAAGGGAATTTAAGCTTTGGTATTCATTACTACTCTTCTTAAAAGTTCAATCTTGTAGGCTTTAGTGATTTAGATTGGGGAGGTAGTATGGATGACCGTAAATCTACATTTGGAAATTGTTTTTCTTTTGGTTCTGGTTTGATTACCTGGAGCTCGAAAAAGAAAATTATTGTTGCCCTCTCATCTACAGAAGTGGAGTATGTTGCAATCACTCAGTAGGTACACAAGCTCTTTGGCTCAGAAAAGTTTTGGAAGAAATTGGAGAAAAACAAATTCAGCCTATAGTAATTTATTGTGACAATGTGAGTGCCATCAAGTTAGCTAAGAATCCGGTTCATCACAACAGAACAAAGCATTTTGATTTGAAATATCACTTCATACGAGATTTGGTGCAGAAGAAGGATGTTGAATTGAAGCACATCAACACCCAGGATCAACTAGCATATTCACCAAAGTGGTTGCAAAAGCTCAGTTTATAGCACTACGAGATAAGATTGTGAGCACTCTCAGCATCAAGGGGGAGTATGTTGATAGCTAGTGCTTCTCTAGCATGCAACTCCATGCAGCTCTAGTTTGGACATGAATCTATCCATTCATCACCATGCATAAGCTATTTTTAGTTTAAATCAGTTTTTGTTTATTCATGCAAATAAAGCATATACTCCAGCATGCATTAATCCTTAGGACTATTTTTAGTTTTGTTTTTTGCATGAGTTTGTTTTTAGTAAATAAAGCATGTTGTGCATGCACTTATTGCATTCATAATTTAGGGAGTAGTTTGTTTTTTTTTAGTTTGAGAGCCTTAGTAGCTTTCCATGCAATGCTAGGAATATATTTAGAACTGCACTTATTATTAATTCTTCTAGGCTGCAAATTCTTTATATATACAGTCTCTATGTAATTTTTTAATTAAGCTTCAATAAAGAAATTGGTGTGCGCAATTCAAAAAAACAGAGCACTTTGTTTTTTATTCTGAATTGTGATTTTTTTTGCAATTTATTCTTTTTGCTATTATTGTTTTCTAATCAGCTGGTTCAGAAAGGATAGGTCAGGTTCAAAATTCTTCAATTCCATGGCTTTAAATACTCCAACCATGCACCTATCAGCCAAGAAAGAAAAGCTTTAAAAATAAATCGACATACAATTGTAGCTCCTGAGGATGAAGTGAATGATCTGGAAATCAAAATATCACTCCGTAGTGGAGTTTTGTATTCGAGGTCACTTTGGGAGAAATTTAATCCATCGTGTGGTAATTGTAAACTACTATTGACATGATAAACCAATTTCTTTAAAGCCTCTATGCGGTTGGTACTGCAACAATCGTTCTCAAAAGATAATGGAACATTCAAAGACTGACAAACACACCAAAACTGTACAAAGGTATGAACAACAAACTCAGAATGAGACGATGGTGTAAATATGGCGAAAGGGATGCACAAAAAGGCAGTGAAGATGGATCAAAATCAAATACACGCACAAAAGCATGCAGATAAAGATTCATAAGTGAATTGGCCCAGTAATTACATGCAAGAGCAATCCAAAGTGTACTGTCAATTCAGAAAATTACATAGGTGGTATAGTAAATGTGCAATAAATGACACCATTCATATCAAAACTGACAAGAAGAGTGGTCCCCACGCCTAACCTGCATACAATTACTTCTGGCTGCATGGAAGAGGAGGAATGACAGATCAGCAGATGGAATATAATTCTAGATGAGCTATTAATCCTGAGTGTTTGCCGATTGGATGAGATATTAAAATTGAATATATGAATGGTAGTTCAACATTAATAAGAATTAAGATACATCATCAAAATAAATCAAAACTTTAGAATATATTATTATGTTGTTTCATTATGTTAAATTCTTATATCTACTACATCATAAAACCACCATTTAGTATTTAAAGAAACGGCCAGCAGCAGTGAAACATGAGTTGCATTCAAAGGAAAGATGGGGTCATTGGATGAGCAAGAGAGAATCAAGCAACCTCACGTAGTGGTGTTCCCTTTCCCAATCCAGGGTCATATTAATCCATTAATGGAGTTTGCCAAGAGGCTTGTCTGCAGAAACGTCCACGTGACCTTCATCACCACTCAGAAAATTAGAGAGAAAATGATACAAGCTCAAGATGGGGTTGCTGCTCATGTGACCAGTGCTTTCCATGATATCAGATTTGAAACAATTTCAGACGACCTTTCTCCTGATTTTGAGGAGACGAAAGACATAGGCATGAAACTTGATTTGTTGAATAAGGTGGGAGTTCTTACATTCGAACGACTAATACAGAGGCTCAATTCTCAAGGCCACACTGTCTCTTGCATTGTCTACGATCCTCCCTTAAACTGGGTGCCTCATATTGCAAACAAGCTTGATATTCCTTCAGCATTTTTCTGGACGCAGTCATGTGCAGTTTATTCAATCTGTTATCATTTTTATCAAGGAATGGGTAAGCTTATCTTAATCCAAACATTAACAGATTATCTTAATTTTTTTTCATAAATCTATGTAATAAAGATATAGATTTTTTCCATAGGCATGATAAAATCTTTTTAGTTTGAAGAATCTTGTTAAGAATGTGTGATTTTCCGATTGTTAAAACTGTAAGATTTTAGATATGGATAATATTGCATTTCTCGTAAAATTTATTCTTTTTATTAGCATGTGATTTCCATGTTTACTTAAGTTTTAATATTGATTTTCACTTTGTAATATTGGTGTTTAGTGAATGAAAAAGATGAAACAGAGAACGTGATGGATGTGATAGCAATACCAGGGCTTCCACAACTATGCCAATCAGACCTTCCATCCTTTCTACAGCCTTCAAATACAGGTGATCCATTGTTGCCACTGGTGATGAACACATTTAGTACGATTTCCCAGGCCACATGGGTACTGGGAAACTCCTTTGATGAGTTGGAAATGAGAGAGTTTCAATCCATGGATTCACTCATTCCAATCCGAACAGTAGGTCCTCTTGTCCCATCAGCTTTCCTAGATGGAAACAATCCACAAGACCAAGACGTTGGCATACATCTTTGGAAAGCAACAAATTGTATAGATTGGCTCAATAAAAAGGCAGCTTCAACTGTTGTATATGTTTCCTTTGGCAGTTTAGCGATCCTTTCCAATGAGCAGATCAAAGAAATAGCTCTTGGGTTGAAGGCCAGTAGGCATTCCTTTTTGTGGGTGATTCGTCCTGATCTTAACAAAGAAGAAAATAACAATGTACATGATTCTCTAAAGGATTTCCTTGAGGAAACTATAGATCAAGGGCTAGTTGTGTCATGGTGTCCACAAATGGCAGTTCTTAATCATCCTTCTGTGGGTATGTTTTTCACCCACTGTGGATGGAATTCGACATTAGAGAGCCTCAGCTCAGGGTTACCTGTTGTAACTATTTCTCAATGCAGCGACCAAACAACTAATTCTAAGTATATTGAAGAGGTGTGGAAGACTGGGATAAGATTGAATAAAATAGGAAAAGGGTTAGTCGGGAGAGATGATGTGGAGAAATCTATATGGACAGTTATGGAAAGTGAGGAAGGTGTGGAATTGAAGAAGAATGCTCTGCAATGGAAGATATTAGCAAAGAAAGCAATGGTGAAAGATGGATCTTCTGATAAGAATATCGATTATTTTATTGATGAAGTCATTGCTAGAATGGTTGGAACTTGAGTTCGTTTTACAAGAGAATTCAAAGGTATTGATTTCATTGATTATGTAATTATTTTGTTGTTGTAAGAACAGCTTATTGTTCTTTTCTTTTTAACTCTAGATTTGCTCTAGGTGTTGGAGACATTCTGTTTCTATTTAGAATAAAACAGTGAAGCTTTAGTGTGTTCTTTGCAGCGTGATGTGTGAGGGTTTGTGAAGTGCATTTATAAAATTTGTTGTTACTGATGTTATGAGAGTTATTGCTATTGTATCAGCACCTTTAGTGCTGATAAATGTTCATGTCTATCCATGACATTTCAAAAGTTGTTATGTGAAAGTGGTAATCAAGTTTAAGATTAATGAATAAATTGACAAGGTTCTATAAGTGTTAAATTGTTTTGAGGATTATATGTCTGGTTTTTCATGTTGAAGAATTAAGAACTATTGTGAGATTAAATCATGGTAGATGGATAACAAATGTATCTAATTTATTGAAAAGTAATTAGATCATCACCTTCATTGATATAGTATTTAAGTGGTACGGTGTGAGAGATACACCCTAGGGAAAATAATTGCTAATATTATAAGTGAGGATTTCTGAATATATTATGAGTGACTATATATTTTCATTGTCTATATTATCAGCCAAGTTTTGTATTTGCATTGTCCATTGCCTTTTTCAATGTATCAATATCTTATCATTAAAATTGAATATCATTATCAAACCTATCCATAAGTCCATCAAACAAGTGGTAGTCAATGAATTTAAAATTCTCACAATTTTCCCTTTTAATATTTCAATATGAAAGTTACAATCAAAAGTAGTTAAGTCAAGGGAAGCCTTAGGTGGGGAGGCCCTTCATTTAGGAGATATGCCTATTCATGCCGCTGCTGAGTGTGGCCTCTGGCCTACTGCTGTTCCTTCTTTCTACGATCTCAGTAGAGGATCCCTCTCTACTCTTTCACCTCCAAAAAACCTCTCCAAAAAAGCTTTGTTGTTTGAGGCCAGAGCTGATCTCGCTGGGGGTTCTACAGCCAATGCTGTACCCCATGTTTCCCCTGCTACGTTGGTTGCAGGTGGAGATGGGTTTGACGAATCTTCCTCAATTCCCCTGACGTGGAGGTCTTGGAGGTTAGATTCCCTATTTCTTTGATGTCTGAGAAGACAAATATTTTAGTTAGCAAATCTTTGAATCAACCAAAGTTAACCAAAAAAAAAAAATGTTGTCGAGGATGACTCCATTGGTGTTTTGGTCTACCTTAAGGTTTCTAAGGTTCCTTGTGGGCAAGTTTCCAGTTTGTTATAGATTCATGAAAGCCTGTTATATAAGGATTTGGGTTTGGATGCCACCTTCTGTTGATTCTCCTTCCCCTAGTCCTATGAATTCCTTTATTCTCTGCAATAAGGTGTTGGAAGTTATGATCCGTGATTCTCTTCTTTTTGAATCCTGAAAATGGCAAGAGATCATTGGGTCTAAGGCTTTTTTTTCTTCTTTCAATCCTTCCTCATATAAACACTATCAAAAGATGGGTTTCTTGAGTATACAAACTAAAGGGGAAAATAAATAATTGTAATAATGAACAAATGTTTTCTCTTTTCCTTTTCGAATTTAGAGGATTGTGTAAGAATTCTTTGTGAAAGTCTTTGCTTCTTAAGTTTAAATTGATTCTATTACCAAATTTATGAAAAAATTGTTATATGCAAGATTTTGTGTGTTGATGGAGAAGAAGAATTTTTTTCCCACTCACTTCACTTTATTTTCTAAATTTGGCAAAAAAGTACATAAAATTAAAATTGAAAGCTCTCTGATTGTTTGTAATTACTATAAAAAGTGGGTCATGTCACTTCTTCTTGTGAGACCATTCAAGACAAACATACAGTTTGGCGGAAAAAGTAATAAATGTCTTCTAGTTCTAAGCAACCCTCTTCTCTTTGCATGTATAAACAAATGATGAAGCATTGTTCCTCTCCTAATGTTGCAATGAAGAATTCTACTTCTAGTTTGATAGACAAGAAAAGAAGTCTCGAAGAGAAGCATCAACCGTATCTTTCTAGCATGGATGAGCAAAAAGTGGAAAATAAAGGTCATATGTTGAATTTTATAGGTCCTAATGGTGTTTCTTGGGATTCTCCTTGTCTCAAAAAAAGAGATTTGCAGGAGAAGGACCTTGGTTGTAAGAAATCTCTTTGTTTTCATGAAAATATCCATTGTTGTCTCTTTTAGTAATCTTCTACAAACCTTAAGTAAACTTTTCAATCTTCTTTCATGGTGATTTCATGACTATTAGGATTCCAAATGGCATGATAATAAGTTCCCTATGATTATCATGGTTGAGTATGATAGTGGATAGTACTAAGGTAGCAATCAATAAGCCCTTAAGGTATTTGATCAGTTTTGAATACAAGTATATCATATAGCTATAGATTCACACACCATCACCCTTCACTTAATCTTGATGAATGTGAATGTATTTTGATCATCTATAATCATTAAATTAACTCACCTTCCACTTCGATCTATGCATAAACAAATATAAACATAGAAAAATAATAGATAGCTAATTTCATTAATTGATTGTATGTTTAAATATGTAACTTTCATCATTTCAATCGTACAAATGAGTCCATGTTTATACATGGAAAGGTGAATCAAATCAATGCAGGGTAGGTGGAAGCTAACTAGAGATAAACTAGTGCTAGGATAGTAGTCAATTGTTTTCAACATATTGGTTGGCAACTTTTTTTTCTCGCAAGCCTATAGATCTATCAATAAAAATATATTATTACATTACATATACAATTGAAGATGGAAAACTAATTTACACCTCCAAATGTAAAACTCTTACTAGTTTTATACTTGAATGAAAGATAGGACAAAGCAAAAGGAAAACCTAGATAGTAAAGCATGAAATAACCTTGCACCTAGATCTATCAAAAAAGATAATAAGAACATAGAGAAATAATAGATTTCTGACTTCATTAATTGAATAGTTGATCGATTACAATTCTTGCATCATTTACATAGCAAAAATGACCCTATTCTTATATGGAGTAAAGGTGATTCTAATTAATGGATGGATGATGGAAGTTAACTAAATATAATTTAGTGTGATAGGTAGGACCTAACTATTGTTAAACTAGCATATTAGGTGGTAGTTAACTATATATTATCTAGCATTATAGGTCGAAGATAAATAAAATAAAATAAAGATAATAATTAGGATACAACTTAAACTAAACTAGATGAATGTCAATAAAGTGCACTACACATAGGCATATGTTTGAATGACACAACAGCCTAAGTGAAATAGAGTAGTTAAGTAAATGTAAATAAGAATAATACTAGCCTAGTCAAATGAAATGAACACCTAGCCTAGTGTGAATACTCTAGACTTCTTAGATGTTCATTCCTTATATCCTATCATGGTGTATCACCTAGATTGATGTCTTCTCATTCTTCATTACCTTGTCTATTTAGTGGTAGTTCTTGAGGACTCATTTGTAACAACCCTCAATTGCTACTATTTTTTTATTTATATTTAATATTATTCACAAGTATCAACTTAATTGACCAACCTTCTTATTCTATTCCTAGAAGTACCATCTTCATAAATTCTTTGATTACCAAAGTGGTGACAAACCTACATCACCACTTAAGCTTACACTCAAAGGTGGTAAGTTCTTGAGGTTAGGATCCTCATTAGACCTAGACTTAAGCCTTGAGGGTTCATTCCCAATGACCTTGCCTATGTATCCCTTTGAGGGAAATCAGAGGATTCATAGTTCACCCTTGAATTTTAAAGGGAGTTTGTTCTCTCCTCTCGTATGAGATCTTTTATCTCTCTTCAAACCATGACTATTTATTAAAAAATAGCCTAGCAATAAATAAGCAATATCTAATTGTGTTCAAGTGGTGTACATAAATACACAATTACATTGGGGGTCATACCCTTCCAAAACTTCCAATTCCATAAAGAGTGATTCAAGCATACTCCCCATTTACACATGGTGACTAGCTCATACACATCACACACATGATGACTAGCTTTGGTTGACATCACATATACAAAGTAACTAGATCTAGCATACATCCCATATTCATAGGGACTGGTTTCAATATACATCTCTCATAGATAGTGACTCAGTTAATTAGGCATCCCATACCTAGTGACTAGAATTTACACAGTGAGGAACTAACATATCCATAACAACTAGCTACCACTTGCCCATAGTGCATCCCAGATAAAAGAAATGTCAATTCGCTATGAACTATGCATTGCATCGTGGGACACATTCCTTGTCCAGTCTTTTGCACCAGCGAGCAAGTGGGGACACGTTTTGATGTATCCCATACTACATCAAGTGTCTATCCTCATCCTAGCAAAGCCAAGTATACCATGTCCACATCAACATATGCCCAAAATTATACAATGATATTGATCCAATTATTATCAACCTATTCTTCTTTAGAAATTCTCTTTCCTACAATCCATGAAATGACTAAGCAATAAGGACATTCATCATCGACATGCAATTGGACCCCAGGCCTACATACTCATAGTAGAATATAACCAGTACCCTAGATTAAAGCTAGGTATCCCTTGCCTGCATGCAACTAGCGGGAACCATTCACTAACTAGGGGGTACGACTAAAAATCTATTGGCATAGTATGCTCTATGACTACTGTCAATCTCAAGTAGATAATCTTATCTTATGTGGGCCATAAGATTTATTATTAAATGATCACCTTAGATAGAGAGGACTAGTCTACATGCTAGAGGAGTACAATCCTCTACCTATGCCCTCATAGGGTCTGAACTATATACGTTGTCGTAAAAGTCAATGCCTGTACTAGAATTAGCACTATAACTGGAATAGAGGTTCCTAATTCAGAACAAATAGATCATAATTGACTGATCTAAGAGTATATACACAGTCTTATAGGTTTAAGATTAAATTTCATTTGGATCCAACACAAGATGACATCTACTCAATAGATAAATAAACTGACTATAAGGTGGCCTACTCTTTCACTTAATCAACTTGTCATTCAAAAACATGATATATATATATATATATATATATATATATATATATATAAGTCTTTCTTAACTCTTTCATAATCTTCTAGTGCCTATTTGGCCTCATATAAATCCTACTAAAGAGGAAAGGTTGATGGGTTATGAGCAACCTCAAAGCTTAGAGTTATCCCTCCTAGACCCTATCCCTATGGACTTCAAGTCACACAGGCATCCTTCACCCAAGGACTGCCTACATTCTCACTTCCAAATAGGTCAAAGTCACACGTAGTTCTACTTACCAAGTCTCTTAAAGGATACCTACACATAGGTTCTTGTAACTTAAGGTTTTCAAGGATTCCCTTCAATTAATAACACTACCCCTTAAGGATATCAAGAACTCAATTAAACTCCACGGATTGATATTCATGATTCACCTTATTAACATAGAGACCATGTTCACCTATCCACAATAAATTCCCCTTGTTTGCACACACATTGCAATCATTATCATATGACTCATGATGTACAAATTTCAATATCCACATCACATGACTCGCAAGTAACCAACAAAACAACATTGATGTTTGGCCTTTAAACTCGATGGATTAACTCGATAGGCTAATGCGGCACCTTATTATGAACCCATTTCCTACCCTACCTTTACATAGAGTGGTATTAAATAAATAAAATATCTATAATTTAATTTGGGAAAAGGGGATGGGATTAAATAATTTTTAAATATTTATTTAAATTGGAAAGAAGAGGCTTAATGAATTAATTAAATAAATCTAAGTATTTATTTAATCAATAGAAGACACTAGGATAAAACAATTATATAAAGAAAAATATTTATTTAATTAAAGGACAATTTTAGGTGTCTACAAAAGAGGTAAAAAAAGAAAGAAAGAGGGAAAGGTAGTGTTGCCCTCCACCCATCACACCCTACATACCCCAAATTACAAAAAGAAAATCAAAAGACCCACTAAGGTTTATTACTACTCGACTCCATTGTGATATGAGAGATATTATGACCCAGACCTTCATACATTTCATCCATTACCACTAGTTATTCTAATTGTAGACATTTAAATTAATTATTTTAATTAAATTTATTTATTTTTCTTGCATAATTAATTTCTTAATTATGTCAATCCCTATAGTTTCTCAATATTAATTAAATATAATATTGTCACTATAGTCTAGTGATTGATTTATTTAATAAATCAACCTACCTTTATTCTTCCAAAAATCCCTAAAATTAATTCTCCAAATCCCCCCTTTAATTATTCATAATTAATTAATTGATTTGGGTGATTCCTACAAATCACCTTTTCCCAATCCATCATTAACCTAATGAACTCTTCTAGAAGCCCCCTTAATCTCACTTATCACTATTCTTCTAATTTTTAATTCCATCCACTCATTCTCTCTCCTAGTCAAATCCTCCTACAAATCTCATTTGTCCTAATCCCACCTAATCATTCGTCTAATCCCTCTCCTAATAAGTTGCTAGTGGCTAATCCTCATGATTAGCCACACAATCAACTCCTTGCCTCTTCCATCCAGCTGCCTTCCTTAAATGCTCCTTTCCTAGGTGAATGTGAGATTTTCAAAAATCTCACATTCCTCTAGACATCTCTTCCTCCAAGGAATTTTTAATTCCTCCAATCCCTATGATCATCCTTTTTGAAAAAATTTTAATTCCTCATCCCCATCTCTCAAGGAATATTTTATTCCTTTCTCTTCCCTAGGTGTATTGGGAAGTCTTCCCAATTAATCTTGAGGAGTGTGGAGACAAGAAATGACTTTATGGCATATCTCTTGGTCTCCACACTTGTCTTGTCATCTCCTCTTGGGCCATGTGTGGGCTCACATGCAATCCTAACCCTTCATCTTGGATCAATCCTAGCCCTCCATTTCTTCTCCTCTTCTCCTATAAATTGAGGACTCCATCCCCTTATTTCACATATACAAGTTATCTAAGTTTATGTTGTCCAATTGAGTCTAAGAAATCATCCATAGCACCCAAACTCTGTTCAAATTTCCATTTATCCATCACTTAGCCAAATCCCTCTGCATACATTCCATCTCATCATCTTGTGCACAATCTTGGAGAGCCATCTACATTCAACAAGGGAGCCAATCCAATCAAGTCAAGGATGGACACATCCTTGGCATCATCAAAGGCTCAATCCGAAGGAGAAGGTATAGATTTGCAAGGTATAAATAGTCATTTTGTGTTTTTATGTGTTTTATTTGAATATTATCATTGAATCTTGCCTTGCTCATTTCCCCCTTCTTCACTCATTAATTGTTATCTATCATTTTATGTACGAAAACATTTAGATTATATCTAAGTGTAAGGACATAACCCTTAAGTCACTTAACAAGGGAATAAACCTTTAATTCACCCATCATCTTGATATCTATCTATTTGCATGAAAAAGGTTCATTTATGTGATTCAAAGATCATATGAACACATAAAGTTCATTTTGTGCATGTGGATTTGGTTTAGATGAATTTTATAATGTAGATTTAACCTTGGCCAAAATTTGAGAATGACATAATTAATATTTTATCATTTTGCATTCAATACATTTAATTTTAAGCAATTCTATATGTCAATAATTATAATTAAAACAATAGACAACTATCTATCAAACCTTAAATTTATTTAAACACTTTCATTTGTCTTAATTTTGAAAATTTAAATTTAATCATATAATCTAACACAACTCTAAATAAAACTAATTAATATATATTACTCATTACATTTGTATACCTAAATGTGGTAAAGAAAAGGAAATAAACTGATTTGATTTCTTAATAATTAAAATTATTCTTTTCTAAATTTTCTCATATAAATCTTTTAACTTATTTTTTAGTTTTTTAAATTATCTTTATAAAATATATTAGAGCAATAAAATTGAATAATTTTCTTTAAAATTTATTAAATTTGACAATTAAAATACATTTAATTCTCTCAAATATCTTAAAAGTGAAATAGGAGAGAAGGTCTTATACTAGAGCATTCTAACTTGGCACCTCTTGAAATCTTATGCGGAGTTTTCAAATTACTCTCAATTTTGTGCCTCTGAATTGCTTACTTGTCAAATTTGGTTTTGAGTCTACTAAGTGTCCAAAATCATCCAAAAAAATTAAGACACATAGTTATGTAGTTTACCTTTTTAGATTTTTGAAAATATTTTTAAAAATAAATGTTCACATGACACTTTTTTGTGTTCCACTTAAAGACTAATTGTAAAACAACCATCATTTTAATACCTACTACACTGAAGACTTATTAAAAAATAAATAAAAAAATTCCACCTAAGTCATCTAATGTTATTCCGATCCATACAAAATGTTCAGACGAGCTTTAGGAAAAGAAAAAAAAGCATCTAATGTTATTCCGATCCGTAGAAAATTGTTCAGACGAGCTTTAGAAAAAGAAAAAAAAAGCAAGTCATCTAATGTTATTCCGATTGATAGAAAATTTTCAGACAAGCTTTAGAAAAAGATTAAAAAAACTATTAAAGTTGTGCTGCATTTCCACGAAGAAAAACCAACGCAGCTGTAAAACAGACGGTGTTAAGTGCAGTCAATTTTAAAAAATATACTCTTGTAGAAATATTTTTATTCGAATGAATTTCCCCTTGAAATTTTCAAGAAATTTCTCAGGTTGAATACAATTCATCTTCTGGCACTGTAAATTCAACCACACAATTTCCAATATATATATATCAGTCAATTTTTAAAAATAAAGTATTCGTAGATTTAGAAGAAGTGTGGAAAATCAAATAGAGGAGATTTCGCTGGTAGAATCAAATGTAGGAGTAGGTAAGTTTCGAGTGATTTGCGCCACCGATTTCGTACGAGAAATACAATTATAAATGAGCTTTTGATTTCCTTTGTTTTCACAGAGAGATCAAGCTGTTGTGCGATTTCTAATGAAGATGGTAATGATTTCGGAGATTCTAATAGAGATTTGTAATATGTCCAGCTTAACATATCTTGATTTGTTTTCTAATTTTTTGAATGGTTCTATCCCAACATCTTTGAGTAAGCTGTCAGAGCTCACAGAACTTTACTTAGGTTATAACTTATTGAATGGTACAATCCCAACATCTTTGGGTAAGTTGTCAAAGCTCACAGTACTTCACTTAGGTTATAACACATTGAGTGGTCCGATCCCAACATCTTTGTGTAAGCTGTCAAAGCTCACAGAACTTTACCTTGGTTTTAACTCTTTGAGTGGCACAATCCCAACATCTTTGGGTATGCTGTCAAAGCTCATACATCTTGACCTGAGTCATAACTCTTTGAGTAGACATTTATGTAAGTAGAATGGAAAGACAATTGTGTTCACATGCTATAGTTACAACTACACTACATGCACACAAAATATGAAATCATATATAGGAACATTCATTTTTTGACATAGCGCTTCAAGCTTGATAACAAAAAATTAAAACCAAGAAAAATATAAAAAAAACCCGAACAAACATTAAGGGATAATGGACATCTACCATCTACAATCTACTTCAAAATTGTTCAAGCATTGTAACAAAATAATCACAAATCTTATAAAGCTAAAAACTCTATTTTACAAAAGATTCACAAATATGCCTTTTCGCAAAACTAAAGATCATGAGAAACAACCACTCACAATAAAATATAGTTGATCTAATTCAGGGTGTTAGTTAAAGAGAACACAACCCTTGTGATTTTATGATCCTACATAGGTATTTTTAAATACTACCTGTCTTCACATATCAAAAAATAACAAAAGTGGAGTGAACACGCCAAAATATATATAATTTACTAGATCATTTATGTCAGTTTCTAACTAAATTCACATAGCAAAATAGCCTTATAGAACATGAGATTTATTGTACATAATGTAAATAAAAATGCAGAGAATTTTGTGACTACTAGAGTTTTGTTGAGAAAAAGGGGTAAAAACTTTATTAAGAATAAAAAAAGAGCATTACAAACTCGACCAAGGGACCCAGCCCCAGAAACCCAAGAACCAAAATTACAAACCCAAGAACAAAATCAATTATCCTCCAGAGTCCTATCATCCTCAAGGATTCGATCCAAATCCTGACATAACTCAGGGGACATCACATCCAATCCTCAATCTTCCAGTCATCATCATTCTCAGAAGCCCATTTGGCCAAACAGTCAGCTACCCGATTCCACTCCCTCAGAATATGAACAAATGAAACCTCCTCCATTCTAGAACTAACCTGAAGAATCTGCTGAACAACCGAGGCTAACTACCAACTAATATCAGACCTTCTCCTCTTAATCAACAGGTTAATTAAGATCTATGAATCAGCCTCACAAATAAACCTTCTCCATCCCAAGGCACAATCCCTCTCTACACCATAAAGAATAAACAAACCCTCCATGACATTAAGAGTCTTCTCCCCCTCATGAATTAACAAAAGATATATCACCGAACCCTCTGCATTCCTAGCAACACCACCAATCCCAGAAGGTCTAGGGTTACCTCTAAAAGAACCATCAATATTGATCTTCAAATCACCAGCTACAGGAGGTAGCCACAACCCCATCCTCTACACTCTCCTATTTGGTGCAAGAGCACCTAATCTTGAGCTAGTTTTGAGTCCAGTTTATACATTTTGGTGTGTTCATTCATAGTTTGGTTTGGAGTGGTGAATAAGAGTCTTCTCTTAGGTCTTAATATGTTTCTGTAGTGCTTTGGTAAGTTGAATGTCCTTAGGACAATGCATTTGCTCAATTTTGGCTTGTAAGCTCTTGCAAGCTTAAAATGGCAAAATCTTGTATTTTGATGAAAAATGCCTTGAATAGATTTGTTTGGAATTGGAACATGTCAATGTAATGGTTTTTAGTCATCTTAGATGGTGTGAAAGAGAGAATCAAGCATGCAAGGCAAAAATGCACTTTTTGGCAAAAGTTGTCAAAGTTGTTTGACAACTTTTTGCAACATTGAGCAACTTTTTGCATTTTTGTGCAAAGGGTTGGTTAAGGAACCGATGGAGAGTTAGTTAGGCCACAAGAGGCATATAAAATGTTTGAGAATCAATGTAATGAGGTTTTTCAATGCCTGGAGTAGATTGGAATACATTTTGAGACCATTTTTTTGAAGTTTTACATTGCAATTGTCAAGAATTACAACAACAATATGTACTTAATGGATTTATTGCATTGTTGTACCTTGCTTGTTGTTTTGTACATTTTCTTGTAGTGCTCGGGAAGCAATTTGATTAGTTTATTTGTAGGTTTGAATTGAGTTTCCAATTTTGTAAGCTCTCGGCCTGAGTAAGGGTTTGAGAGGCCCAGACATGGTTCCATCTTGAAGTCCTTTGAGTTCTTCTCAATAACCCTTGGGACTCAAGCCATGGAACCTTTGTACAGTGTATATAGATTTTATTTTCTTTTGGAGGTCATTGAAAGGCCATGAGTATCATTTCCTAGGTGAGCTCAGTCATAGCCCGGTTAGGAAATGAATGAGATTATGCAAGTGTTTGCAGGAAAGAGAAGGGTTGGAGTTGCAGAGTCTTTGGGATGAACAAGCGATGTGTGGAACAACATATGTGTGAATTTGGACGTGTGGCAGATCAAGGAAGACACCTAAACCTTGGAAAATGACCAAAATAAGCCCAAAACCACCTCAATCAAGCATTTCTCAAGTTCTGTACCTGTACAGTCAGACTTAGCTTCCTAAATTTCGAATTTGGAAATTACTTCCAAAAGGCTATCTTGATCAGAAAAGAGTTTGTGTGAGTCTTTGGAGAAGTTGGGAGAAAATTCACAAAAACCAGTTTGGTAGGGCTAATTGGGGCTCTAGGGCTACTAGGACTAGAAAGTAGGAAAAGGAAGGAGCGATAGGGAAAAGAATGAAACCCTCACTCAAAACCAACTGATTGACTTAAGAAAACATCACAAACACCTGCTACAACCCCTGCAAGCACTTGTGAGGAGTTTTAGAGTAGAAGGTTAGATTTACCCTAGTGAATCTCAACCATGCTTGAGCAATCAAGGAGCACATCTAGATTGGGAGCACTCCTAGGGAGCTTAGGTGTCCAAATTGTTTTGAAGATAATATGAACGAAGCATGAAGCCCACTAGGACAACATCTGACTACCCTTAAACAAGGTGTAAGCTCTCTTTGAGTAACCTCCCCATCATAGTGATATCAGAGCAACCAAGATTTGGGGAGAAGCCAGTATATGATAGACACTGAATCAATAGGAGAGAATAGTTTAAGGACGGTGACCAATGCAGAGCTAGCAAAGAAGGTAGAAGACCTAGAAGAAGAAAATAGGCTCCTAAGAGAAATATTATTACAACTGGAGAGTAAACTAGATGCAGTTCAAGATAAGACTGAGAAAATGACAATCAAGGTCAATGAAGGGAAGGGTAAAGAAGTTGTAGAAGAGGATAAGACTCCTGAACCAGACCTTATTCTACCTAAAGAACCTTTCCTTAAAATAATTAAAGCCTTAGGAGGAAAATCCCTAGAAGGAGTGCCACTTTTTTGTGGAAAAATGGAGCCCGAGGTAGTCCTGGAATGGATAGAGGGTTTGGAGAATCACTTTGAATGTGATGGAATCAGTGAGGCACAAAGGTGAAGGTGGCCAAGTCTAGATTGAGATGGGCAGCATTGACTTGGTGGAAATTTATCCAAGAAGAGAGGAAAAAAGAGGGAAAGAACCCCATAGCTACATAGAAGGGTATGTTAGCCAAGGTGAAAGAGGCATACATCCCTAAAGATTATGACATCCAATTGCACAAGAGGAGACAAAATTTGAGGCAAAGAGAATTGGATGTGAGAAGCTATATTTAGGAATTTTAGAAGTTGTGTCTAAGATCCAAGGTAGTAGAGGATGAGAACATCAAGGTAGCTAGATACTTAAATGGCTTGAGATGGAATATCCAAGAGGAATTAAGCTTGTTATGCCCCAACACCATGCACAAGTGTTATCAGTTGACACTAAGAGTGGAAGAAAAGAGAAAGACGAAACAAGAACAAAGCAATAGAGGTAGAGGTAGGGGGGCAGATGGTAGAGGTCAGAGAGGTAGTTTTGGTGGAAGAAGCATAGACCAAAGATCCCAAGGGGAATCCAAGTTGGCTGAGCAAAGTGGGGATTCCAATAGCAAGAGCGGCTATAGAGGAAGGGGATCTAGCAACTCTAGTAGAGGAAGGTCTAGTGGATCAGGAAGAGGGTCCTATTTTGCCACCATGAAGTGCTCCAACTGCCATCAACTTGGACACATGGCCTATAGATGCCCTGAGAAGTCTTCTTCAGCCCAAGGAGGTGAGAGGAGAGTAAATTATGCTCAAGAGGATGCAACAAACATGAAAGCATCATAAGTAAGCTTGGATTCAGAGGTTGGAGAGAACCTCATGATAAGGAGAGTTTTGATTAAAGAACCAGATAAGGAGGAACCTAGCCAAAGGAGATCCTTGTTCAGAATAAAATGTAAGATCATGGGAAAGGTATGTAGAGCGGTAGTGGATTTAGGATCCACAAACAACACAGTGTCAGAGGAAGCGGCGAGTAAGCTCAATTTTCCAAGAATCCCACATAGTGATCCCTATAGAGTTACATGGCTCAACAAGGGGCAGCATGTTCTTGTAAATGAACAAACTTGGGTTGAGTTCACCATTGGAGGTTACAAAGACAAAATCTTATGTGATATCTTACCCATGGATGCTTGCCACTCCTAGGTAGGCCATGGCAATTTGGCAGAAATGCAATACATCATGGAGAGAAGAATGCTTATAGTTTCCAAAAAGATGGAACCACCTACAAAATCCAGTCCATAGGAGACCAAGTAGAGGGCAGATCCAAAGGTCCTAATGTGTTTCTGGTTGGTGAGAAAGAGTTCATCAACACACTCAATGAGGGAGAAGGAGTGGGGTTTGCCATTGTTGTGAAGCCAAAAGAGGACAGCAAAGAGAAGAAGGTGATCATTCTTAAAGAAGTGCAATAGGTTCTAGATCAGTGTGAGGAAATCATTAGTGATGGAACACCAACTACATTGCCTCCTCAACGTGCCATAAGTCATAAAATAGACTTTATACTCGGAGATTCTTTACCCAATAAGGCAGCTTATTAAATGACACTGGATCAAAACAAAGAGATAGCCAAGAAAATACAAGAACTCCTAGATAATGGTCTAATCAGGAAGAGCAGCAACCCATGTGCAGTACCCACCATTTTGGCTCCAAAGAAGGGAGGTACTTGGAGACTTTGCACTGACTCTAGAGCAATAAACCAGATTACTATTAGATATAGATTTCCCATCCCAAGAATTGAAGACTTGATGGATTGTTTGGGAGGTGCTAAATGCTTCACTAAGATAGATCTTAAGAGTGGTTACCACCAAATCAAAATAAAGGAGGGTGATGAATGGAAGACAGACTTCAAGATTACAAAAGGACTCTATGAATGGCTTGTCATGCCATTTGGACTCACAAATTCCCCTAGCACATTCATGAGGCTCATGAATGAAGTACTCAATGACTACATTGGTAAATTTGTTGTTGTTTACTTAAATGACATATTAATTTTTAGCAAGTTTAAAGATGAGCATCTTAAGCATATAGAAATTGTCGTAAACTATGTGATGAACAACTAACCATCAATTTGGAGAAATGTGAGTTTATGAAATAGGAATTGATGTATCTTGGGTTTGTAGTCTTAAGAGGTGATTTAAAGATGGATACCTCTAAGGTGGAAGCTAGAATCAGTTGGCTTGCACCTAGGACAACAAGTGAAGTGAGAATTTTCCATGGCTTGGCTCAGTTTTATAGAAAGTTCATCAGAGGGTTGAGTGAAATATGTGCACCCATGCTTGAGAAAATCAAGGGAGGTGTGAGAACTAAGTTTGTATGGACAAAGGAAGCACAAAGAGGCTTTGATCTCTTGAAGACAAAGGTGGCCACTCAACTGGTACTTATCCTACCAAGCTTTGACAAACTCTTCACAATTGAATGTGATGCAAGCAACATAGTGGTTGGAGCAGTTTTGAGTCAAGACAATAGACCGGTTGCCTTCTTCAGTGATAAACTCAATGATGCAAAGAAAAGGTATTCCTCCTATGATTTTTAATTGTATGCACTTGTCCAATCACTTAGGAAGTGGAGGCATTATTTGTTACCTAAGGAATTTGTTGTTTACACTGATAATCAAGCTCTTAGCTTTCTTAATTCACAAGAAAAGTTAAACCATAGGCATATTAAATGGGTAGAGTATTTGCAGTCATATACCTTTACCATCAAACACAAGAAAGGACAATGTAACAAGGTAGCTGATGCATCGAGTAGGAGATTACTAACAGTGCAAGAAGTGCAGCTCAAAAGCATTGGAGTGGATAGCTTATAAAATTTGTATGAGGTTGATGAAGATTTTGCTGCTGCCTACAAGGTTTGCCAAGGATTTTGAAACCATTTCCATAGTGAGTATGCAGACTACACCTTGCAAGATGGCCTTTTGTTCAAAGGAGGACAACTATGTGTCCCTAGAGGGTCTATGAGGGAAAACTTCATGCAAGAAAAGCATAATGGATGCTTGAGTGGACACTTTGGTTTGAACAAGACTTTGGAACTTGTCCAAAGATTCTACTTTTGGCCTAAGATGCAAAGAGATATCAGAAGATATGTGGAGAAATGTGTATTTTGTCAAAGAGCTAAGGGTACATCTTCCAATGCTTGTCTTTATCAGCCTTTACCTATTCCCAACTGGCCATGGGAGTGTGTAAGTATGGACTTTGTGGATGGTTTGCTAAAAACCAAATCAGGTTTTGATAACATCTATGTTGTGGTAGATAGGTTTAGTAAGATGGTACATTTTACTCCATGCAAGGTCACTAGTGATGCCAACCAAATTGCTCACTTATTTTTCAAAGAGGTTATTAGGATTCATGGTTTACCTATCAGCATTGTGTCCAATAGGGATGCAAAGTTTATTGATCAATTTTGGAAGACTTTGTGGCAAAGATTAGGTACTAATTTGTCTTTCAGTTTGCCCTATCATCCCAAAATGAATGGTCAAACTAAGGTAGTTAATAGAACACTTGGGAATCTACTTAGATGCCTAACAAAAGAGTATGGTCAAGATTGGGATCAGATCATCCATCAAGCAGAATTTGCTTGTAATGATAGTGTGAATAGGTCCAATGGTAAAAGCCCTTTTGAGGTGGTGTATGGAATGCATCCTAGAGGATTTTGGAACTCAAAGATGTGGGAAAGATGGGACAGCAGAGTGGACATGCCTTGGACATGGCCCAATCAATGCAAGAGGTTCATGAGCAGGTTAGGACAGCCCTATTGGACACTACTCAAAATATCAAAGGCAAGGTGGATGAGAAAAGGAAAGATATCAAATTTTTTGTTGGTGATATGGTGATGGTTCATTTGAACAAAGCAAGACTTCAAAAAGGTGTCCCTATTAATCTTTAGATGAGGAGGATAGGTCCTTGCAAAGTTTTGGCCACGTGTGGCATCAATGCATACAAGGTAGACTTACTCGGTGATATGGCTTTGTCACCCATTTTCAATGTGGCAGATTTGGTGTAGTATAAGGTCACACTTCTAGTAGAAGATAGTAGAGTTTCATAAGTCTCTCAAGCACTTTCAAACCTTCCCTTACCAGCTGCACCCATTCCCCAAGCCGAGAAGGTGTTAGATTCTAGAATTTTGAAGAAAACAAGGCATACCGCCTACATGGAGCACTTGGTCAAGTGGCACCACCTTCCAGCATTAGAGGCTACTTGGATACCTGAGGCAAACTTCTCTAAGCATGGAGTTTCATTTTCCTTTCTGCCTCAAGGAGTCACTTGACTTCTTTTCTTTGGGGGTGTATGGTGCAGGAGCACCTAATCTTGAGCTAGTTTTGAGTCCCATTTATACATTCTGGTGTGCTTGTTCATAGTTTGGTTTTGAGTGGTGAATAAGAGTCTTATCTTAGGTCTTAATATGTTTTTGTAGTTCTTTGGTAGGTTGAATGTCCTTAGGACAATGCATTTGCTCAATTTTGGCTTGTAAGCCCTTGTAAGCCTAAAATGGCAAAATCTTGTATTTTGATGAAAAATTCCTTGAATAGATTTGTTTGGCATTGGAATCTTAGATGGTGTGAAGGAGAGAATCAAGCATGAAAGGCAAAAATGCACTTTTTGGCAAAAGTTGTCAAAGTTGCTTGACAACTTTTTGCAACGTTGAGCAACTTTTTGCATTTTTGTGCAAAGGGTTGGTTAAGGGCCCAATGGAGAGTTATTTAGGCCAAAAGAGGCATAAAAAATATTTGAGAATCAATGTAATGAGGTTGTTCAATGCCTGGAGTAGATTGGAATACATTTTGAGACCATTTTTTTGAAGTTTTACATTGCAATTGTCAAGAATTAGAGCAGCAATCCGTACTTAATGGATTGATTGCATTGTTGTACTTTTTTGTTTTTTTGTACATGTTATTATAGTGCTCAAGAAGAAATTTGATTATTTTATTTGCAGGTTTGAATTGAGTTTCCAATTTTGTAAGCTCTCGGCCTGAGTAAGGGTTTGAGAGGCCCAGACATGGTTCCAGCTTGAAGTCCTTTGAGTTCTTCTCAATAACCCTTGGGACTCGAGCCATGGAAATTTTTTATAATGTATATATCTTTTATTTTCTTTTGGAGGTCATTGAAAGGCCATGAGCATCATTTCCTAGGTGAGCTCAGTCATAGCCCAGTTAGGAAATGAATGAGATTATGCAAGTGTTTGTAGGAAAGAGCAGGGTTGGAGTTACAAAGTCTTTGGGATGAACAAGTGATGCGTGGAAGAACATATGTGTGAATTTGGAGGTTTGGTAGATCAAGGAAGACACCTAAACCTTGGAAAACGACCAAAATAAGCCCAAAACAACCTAAAACAAGCATTTCTCGGGTTCTGTACTTGTACGGTTAGACTTAGCTTCCTAAATTTTGAATTTGGAAAGTAATTCCAAAAGGGTATCCTAATCAAAAAATATTTTGTGTGAGTCTTTGGAGAAGTTGGGAGAAAATTCACAAAAACCCATTTGGTAGGGCTAATTGGGGCTCTAGGGCTACTAGGCCTAGAAAGTAGGAAAAGGAAGGAGTGATGGGGAAAATAATGAAACCCTCACTCAAAACCAACTGATTGAATTAGGAAAACATCACAAACACCTGCTAAAACCTCTACAAGCACTTGTGAGGTGTTTTAGAGTATAAGGTTGGATTTACCCTGGTGAATCTCAACCATGCTTGAGCAATCAAGGAGCACATTTGGATTAGGAGCACTCCTAGGGAGCTTAGGTGTCCAAATTGTTTTGAATAAAATATGAAAAAATCATGAATCCCACTAGGAAAACATTTGACTGCCCTTAAACAAGGTCTAAGATCTCTTTGAGTAACCTCCCCATCACTGTTCCCAAGCTTGCATCTCCAAAACCTCCATAAAAAGACTGAATCCCTTGTAGACCAAGTCTTTCCATGAACTCAGCATCCTCTTTCCCCAAGGAGAAAAGAACTTCATTCCTAGCTGCAATCGTCTCCTATATCATACCTAACACACACATCCACACTTGCTTCCCTATCAAATTCACACCACGAAATATGCTACGATTTCGCTCCAGCGAAATTTTCCATAGAAGAAAAGTAGGTCCAACATACCAAACATCCTGCAAAAAGGAGGTCATCGAGGGGGGCCTTCCCATACTATCCCAGAACTCCACCAAAGCATGAACACAAGGTTTCCTCCAAACTTCCCACCACCAGTGCCAAAGCTGCATAACAAAGGAGCACCTGAAGAACAAGTGCGAGGAATCTTCCTCGTCTTTCCCACATACAACACAAATAGAAGGCCCTTGAAAACCATGTTTGTGTATATTATCCCAGGTCAAGTAGCTGTTCCAAGACAAAGTCCAAACAAAGCAATTACATTTTGGAAAAGAGAGATTATTCCACACCCTCTTCCACCAATTAACCTCTCTCCTAGCCAACTTCTGAGCGAATAACACCCGATAACCATAAGCAACAAAGAAGATCCCCTTAGGATTATGGGTCCATGCCAAAATGTCTTCTTTCGAGAGAGAACTACAACGCCTACTACATAGAATCTTGTGAAGCTCATCTCTCTCCTCCTGCATTCCAATATCTGGTCAGTCAGCGAGATCCTTCCATCAAGCCTTCTCCAACTGGCCAAACAAGGAGAAAGACTTGAAGTCACTCACCCTATCCCAACCAGCTACAAAAAATATTTGGCACAAAAGAATCAAGTGAGGAAACTGTGAGGGAAGAGGAGGGAAACCATCCCAAGAATCTGACCAAAAAAGGGCTTGAGTACCCCTCCTGGAAATCTAGAATAAACCATCCTTGATGAGCTTTGCACCCTTCTGCAAAGTATTCCAAATCACCAAACCTTTCCCCTAAAGAGGGTATCTAGGAAGATCATATCAAGGAGCTCCATGAAAATACTTATGAGCTATTATCCTGGCCCACAAATGATCTTTCTCCACACACCATCTCCAGAAAAGCTTAGTTGCCACAACTTCTCTGAACAATGTAGACTGTCTAAGCCCCAACCCTCCATATTGCTTAGGACTTCACACATCTTCCCACCTGAATAGGATACACTTGGATGACCCCAAGCATCCTCCCCATAAAAAAATGTCTCTCTAGAGAATCCAACTCCTTAAGGAACCCCACTGCAGCCACCTGAAGCATAAACCTATAAGTAGGGAGATTTTGCACAACTAACTTTAGAAGCTGAAGCCACCCAAAAAAAGACAACCATCTGTGTGTCGAATGAGTGAATTTCACTCATAACTTGTCAATAATACTCTGCCAAGAACCCTTGGGAAGATGACCAACAGATATTGGAATACCCAAATAAGTAAAAGGAAGGGTCCCAACCTAAAACCTCAAGATATTAGCAATTCTTCTCTGGATGGGTATTGGAGTGTTGAAGAAAACAATGGAGGATTTATCCTCATTAATCAGTTGTCTTGAAGCCACAAGATATACGTCCAACAACTACCTTAAAGAAGTATCCTTCCTAATAGTAGCCATCCCCATCAAGGCAGTATCATCAATAAACTACAAATGAGATTACAAAGGCAAATATCTACCCCACCACCAACCCTGAATGATGCCTAACTCAACATTTCTTTTCAACAAAATTCAAAGACCCTCAGCAAGAAGCATAAACAAGTATGGGGAGAGAGGATCTCCTTGGCGTAGACCCCTAGAAGCTCTAAAAAGCTCAGAATGGTCTCCATTTATCAGCACTGAGAAGGACACTGAAGTAACATAACTCATGACCCATTGGACCCACTCCTCACAAAACCCAAAAGAAACCAAGATCTGACATAGGAAGGGCCACTTAACTCTGTCATAAGCCTTAGCCATATCCATGTTTATGAACATTACCTTCTCGTGGGAGCTAGCCATGGAATGAATAGTCTCCATAGCAATAACAACTCCATCTAGAATTTGCCGACCCTCAACAAATCCACTATGTTCCTCTGATATCATCCCTTTAAGCCACTTCTTAAACCTCTCGGCCATTAATTTTGAAATAATCTTATAGGTCACATTACAAAGGGAAATAGATTGAAACTGAGTTAATCTATTCGCCCCTTCACACTTGGGAATGAGAGCAATAAAAGTGGAATTTAAAGCTCTTAACATTAGTTTGGTCTTCTGGGATTCCTGGACAACCGCCAAAAGATCCAACTTTATGATTTCCCAGAATTCTTGAAAAAACTCTACTGGGAAACCATTAGGGCCAGGAGCTTTCTCTCTCTTAATCTGAAACACAATCCCCTCCAACTCCTCAAGAGAAATATCTCTCATCAAATACTCATTCACCTCCTTGGAAACCAACTGAGGTATATAAGAAATAATATGTGCTTCCTCAACCAAACCCCCTTGTGCATCCTCTTTGAATAGAGAAGTAAAATACTGTGACGCCTCAGCAACAATTTCATGAAATGATGACAGATGATCTCCCCTGCCATTAATTAAATTAGATATGAAATTACCTTGCCTCCTAGCCTTCACTGAATTAAAGAAGAAGGTAGTGTTTTTATCCCCTTCTTGCAACCAATCCACCCTTGCCTTTTGCTTCCAATTAAATTCTTCGCGAAGTTCCCACTTCTCCACCACCTTCAAGGTCCTAGCCTCCTCTCTCAAAAGATCCTCTGAAACCCCATTATCTCTAATCAACAATGTAATCCTATTTAACTCTTCATGTGCAACAACCTTTTCATAAAAATATTACCTGAACATCGTTGATTCCTCCTTTTAAGATGGTACTTGACAAACTGAAGACTCTTGGAGAAAGTATACATAGTTGTACCATACATAGGTCTACCAATCCTCCACCATACAACTATATGATATAAAATCTAGTAGAGTTCCGAAGCCACATAAGTTGGAACTTGAAGGAAGGAGAATGAGGCACCCGAGCTGAGCTGATATTGACTTTGATGGGCCAATGGTTTGAACCCCTCTAATCCCAAAATTGAGAGGAAGTAGACCACCTATCCCCAACCTAATAACAAGAGACCAAAAACCGATCCAGCCTTTCAACAACACAATCCTCACCAATCCTCCTATTATTCCAAGTAAAACAACCATTACTAGGTTGTACATCAATAAGATTTAACTTTGAAATACTGTCCCTAAGCAGCAATGCAGAAGGCTCCAACCTTGTCGTTGCACCCCTTTTCTCAAACAACTGCATGATAGCATTGAAATCACCAACCAGAATCCAAGGATATAATGGAGTCAGGTTGCGAACTCTTACCCAGTGCATACACATTAGAGAGAAGAACACACTCTCCTATCACAGAGCATGAGGCCACTAGGAAAATAGAAAATCTAGAAACTACCCACCAAAGAGGGCAAAGCCTTCTAGGATTCCACAAGCAAGCCACCCCTCCATGCACACCATGAGATCCAATACACTGACACTCCCAAACTCCCACAACTTAGGTACCATACTCAACATATTCTCCATAGATAATTTAGTTCCCTTGAAGAAAAGGAACATCTAGAGATTGATTCCTAACCACATCCTTAACAACTTTTTGTTGAGGGCCATTGTTCAAGCCCCTAACATTCCATGATAGAACAATCATTTTTGGGGACATGAAAAGTGCGAATCCAGGGTCTTAACTGCCCCTAACTCCACCAAAGTTTTCCCAGTTGATTTAATCTTCTCCATCTCCTTTTTCCTACCCACCTCAAGATTCTTCTGATCACCAACCCCTTTCTTTGGCTCCTTTTGCTGAATACCCAAGTGAGAAGAGGATAACAAGCTCTTTCCACCTCCTGCACCATCCTTTAAGAGAAAAGGAGAACCACCTCCCCTACTCTTCAAAACCCCCATAACAGGATCCAACTCAACTTGAACATTCACCCAATGATCTGTATCCATCTGCCCAACACATGAATCTTGCACAACCTGCATAGCCTACAAAGGAGGTCCATCCTTTCCTGAACCCAAATTTCTTTGATTCAAATGCATCAATCCCGAATTCACCTCCTGCTAGCTAAGATCATTCAACACCTCAAACCTGTTAAAAGTGTCATACTCTTGCCTCTCCCTAAAGGTCCGCCTCTGTCCCTGATTCTTATTGCGAACTTTGGCCAAGACAAAACCATCCTCATCATTACCATCTCCCAAAATGGGGTCCTTCCCCTTATCCACCCTAAGCGGATTCCGAGAGGACTGAAAAGGTTGGAGTGTCACAGGCTTAGGTCTAGGGCACCCACGCTGCAAGTGTCTATATTCATGGCAAAGTCAGCACCAAAAAGGTAAAGTTTCATAGTTTAACTGTTGCACCCATTTATATGATCTTGCACATACTTCCACAAAATCTGGCAATGGCTTTCTTAAATCAATTTCCACATAGATGTAAGCAAAATTTATTAGATTTTAAAACTATGTTTGCTGAGAGGACCCAATAGGTTTACCAAGCATTGAAGCCACCAAATGAAAAACATCCTCTCGCCAACATTCGACCAAGAACCACGACAAATGAACCCAAACTGGAACTTTAGTCGGAAGCTCTTCAGTCAGATTGAAACCTACATACCATGACTTCATGAATAAGCCCACTTGGTTATAAAATAGGGGCCACCCTCAAAAGTCTTGTTCTGATCAGCCATACTATCAAAGGTAACCATAAAGTAATTATTCACCAAAACCCTGATCTTCATTTCTCCTTCCGACATCTAGGTCTTCTGAGCCCAAGATTCCAAAAAATGCAGAGAGACTCTCAGACCCATAAACTTACAATAAAAAGAGTGTTTTGAATAATATTCGATATCATTAACCAACATCTCTATTGAGATAATCAATTTTGGTCTCTCCTTACATCTCTCCAAGTAACCATTCATCTTTGTAACCTTTGACCCTCCAAACGATCCTGAACCATACATCTCCTGATCCGATGCAAACAGATTACTATCAAAAACTTCCGCACCCTATGTCGGTGCCTTGGACTATCCCCAAATGGTTACCCTCGTGACATGAGCAAAAAAAGATACCCTAAGCGGGCATTCAAGCCCCGAGGTCAAGAAAATTTAGGAAGATATTCTCACAAAAATTATCACAAAACCCTTTAAAATCCACTCGCAACCCACCAAAATCAAACTCCCCAACTATAAGCAGGACCACGCCTCACTCGAACCGAACCACATTCTGTCCAAGGAAAACAACCGCTTCACTCCAAACATCAACACCCCACCTACGGAACCAGCCCCAAGCGTGCCTTGCAAACAAACAGAGCCTCCCCAAGAGGCTACCCTTAAATCCACCCCCAATCGCCACCACCCACAACACTAACCCTGGCCCAAATGCTGCAGGCGGATGCCCCAAACTAAACCCCGCGCACCAAGGAAATCAACATAGCAAGGAATTGTGAAAAAATGCAAAATCCAATGCCCCAATACATACAGCTCCCCCCTCGTCGCACCAGCAAGCAAAGAACAGAAAGCAAGCTAGGACACAGATGCCCTAGCTCAACCCGCAGAGCACGACATTGCCATCCCGTGTATTTGTCATGACTACTAGAGTTCTTAAATAATGAGTAAAATGAACATTATATTTTCTACACTTAGATAACTAATTTTTATGCAAAAATAAATTATTCTTTAAAATAGTGTTCCAAAGTCTAAATAACCCATCTCTCATTTAATATTGACAAATATTTCCACTTGCAGGCATTCAAAGAATATTTCTTACACCAAGAGAACACATTTTTGTATTGTTATATGGTGTTCAAATGGAGATCATGAATAGGAGATTGGAGATGTGGACATACATATTAGAAGTGTAGATAGATAAATAGACTAGATATTTCTCATAAACTTAAAAATACATTTGAATTTAGTTTAATGAAGATTTATTGGTGTGAATTTGGATATTGAATTTAAAAATTCTTAAAGAGAATCTATAAATAATCAAACTCTATAACACTAAACTAGAATTTTAAAATTGAAACTCTAGAAACATTGACTTAGTGTGTAATTGAATGCACAAATTAAGGTTTGTTTAAGGTTTAGGGTAAATTAGGATTTGGAAAACATTTTTACTATGTGATTTTGTATTAAATTCTAAAATTTTAAACTTAATTTATCATAATTTAAACTCAAAACCATAGGTTAAGAAAAGTTAAAACCAAAACCTTAAACCATAGTAATGAAAACTGAAACCCAACACATAACTAATTGACTTGATGCTAATCAATTGTATAAATTAACCTTTAGCAATTAATTTTACTTATATGATTTCGTATTAAATTAAAAAATTGAAGATGGGTAAATTATAAATGTAAATTTGAAACCTTAAATCAAGAAACCTAAAACTAAAACTCTAAACCCTAAAATTGTAAACCTAGAACATAAATAATTGACTTGATATTAGGGCTAAATGGATTAATTAGGGTTTAGAAAAAAAAAATTCTTACATACTTTCCATGTGAACCCTAAAATTGAAAGTCCTAGACACTAAACCAAAACATAGGAACCCTACAACTTAAAACATAAATAATTAATTGATATATAATTGAATATAAATTGGGGTTTAGGGTCTAGCAATTAGTTATAAATTGTACTTATGTGAATTTAAATAAAATTTAAAAATTTAAAAATCTTAATTTAGTAATTTAAACCTTCAACCCAAAACCTTAAAACCTAAAATCGGAACCCTATTTACCCTAAAACCTAACACATAAATTTATATTTGAATTTATATATAACTACACTCAAAGCATAATCATTTATAATCATTTAAATGGGTAAATCCACCTCCAATTCAAAAATTTAGATGAATATTTGTAAACAAGTAATATATTGCCTCATCCATAATCTAGTACAATATTCACAAGATTAACTTAGCTCTACATAGTTTATTCTATCATTTATTCTACACATATAATGACCATCTATATTATGAATATGATAGAATGATAAATCATTCAAGAGTACCATAAGTAGAAAATTATTATAGATAAATCAATGTCAACATTAAATTCTTCATAAAATAATATACCAAAATAATACCACATTCCAATTCTAGGTAGATTACAATGCAAGTCTAAGACTACATACAAGTTAGAAAATTTCCATGAAGGATATTATATAGAAAAACCTTCATGAAAATATCAATGTGTAACCTCTTTTTAAAAGGATAATTACATTGTCATATAATTACCACAATATTAATTCAACCTTTAATTACATAGTTAAAATCACCAATACAAGTACATATCCATATAGACATATCTCTAATAACATTCAAACTAAAAGAGGGGTAAAAATTTATTGAAATCCAAAGAGAACAATACAACAAAAGGGATAGCAGAAAATGCAAAGAGCTTTAATGAGCTTTATCCTGAGCAACAAGTTGATCTAATTCGTGAGACAATTCAAGGGGAAGATGCCTCTGATCTGTAATATTCCAATCCTGCATATACTCAGATGCCCACTTAGCCAAATAGTTGGCCACACCATTCTACTCCCGAGGGATATGGGAAAAAATGACAGAGTCAAGGGTCCGACATAACTGAGTGATCTTCTTAATAACCAAAGCCAAATGCCAATCAACATCCATCGGCTCTTTTTTATTCAATAAGTTGACAACCACTTGCGAGTCTATCTCAGAACTGATCCTACGCAAATCCTGCTTCCAACATTGCTCCACCACTACCTGGATGGCCAAGGCCTCCATAAGATTGCTGGTATGAGAACCTCTTAGATAGAGAAGAGAAACTGAACATCTCCAGAGCTGTTGTGCCCCACTTCCCCTATTCTTGTAGGGCCAGGATTTCCCCGAGAAGATCCATCAGTGTTAATCTTAAGAACTCCAGGCAGAGGAGGAGTCCAGTGCCCCTCACAATTAGCATGCTGCGAGCGATATCTAGCTCTCCTCCCATAGTGGCGGGAGACTAGCAAAGGAACACTATCCTCCAACATCTCTCGGGTCCAAACCTCTAGACCAATCACATTTCGCCATAACTATTTCATAAAGAGAATGAACAATTTTCCCCCAGAGGTGGACAATCCCAAGCTTGACACTCTTAAAGATCCGCCTATTTCTTTCAAGCCAAACATGCCATAAAATAAAGGAAGGGCCAGTAGTCCAAGCAACTTGGAGAAAAGAGGATTTAGACAGGGAAGGGCCCAAGCGAATCCAAAACTTAGACAAAGAGGAAACATGCTAGCAAGGGCAGCCCCATGCAGACCACATTCAAGAGCCTTAACATAGATAAAATAGATAAATCCCCTTTACAATTAAACAGAGGGAAAGAAAACCCAATTTCCTAACCCAGAAACGTTTCATTATATTAAGGTTCCTTAAATAAAAATAGATAAAATTTAAGTATTGATCAAGCATGCATGTATGAGTATATTATTATTTTTATATCATAAACCTCTATGAAAGTAACCCTAAAGTAACCCTATTTCATATTTAAAGATATAATTGACAAAAGTTAAGAGCTCACTATACAATTATCCCCACATACTTTTACACATAATTTACATGTGTTCCACAACCACAATGCCTTAAGTCCATGAGGAAAATGAATTATTTAACCAAATATTTCAGTGAGACAACTAGCAGACCTAATACTAAACTTTCTCTTTTAGGAAGGAAATATTAGTGATTCTTCTTGAGAACTATCAAATATTGCAAAATCTACAAATTAATAAGAACTGAGTAGGATAAATATCAATGTCTTCTTAAAATGAAAGAACATGTGATTCTTCATGAGCAAGTTGAACTTCAAATAAATTTTGATGATATGGACTCGGGATCATTGAACTAGGATGCCATGCCTCCATTATGGCACTTTCACCCTTACTCTTTTATCCTTGTTATTCATGCTTGCCCAAGCCATACTCTATTAATATGCTGGTCTCCTCTTGTTTAGTGGCTGGTGTAAATGCAACAAACCAGTTATTTTCATTTTTTATTTTATAATATTTGACCTTTTTAATGTCTATCTAGAAGGAGTTTGGTGTGGGGATGCAACACAATCATGATTATTTTTTACTCATCCAATTGAGTGTACTTTCAAATTAAGTGAAAACATAGTCATTAGTAGACCTTCAACTATCTAAATCGTCTACCAGTCTACATTATTAAACTTAAATACACATTATAAATACTATAATAACAAATTATAAATAGATATTTGATTCATAATCTACCCAAGTATGATGTTCTCTAACAAGATTAGACAACATATGCTCAAAACTGCCATTGACAATATTTAGTTTAATCAAACCATTGTATATATCAAGACAAACAAAACTAACATAAGCCACATTAAATATCCTCAAAATTATCATTTGATTTAGGAAAAATATTTAAATTATGCTAAGTGACATCGAAAACAATATACATGAAACTATCTTTGCTCTAAGTCAAAGAAGTTGAGAATTTTCATAAATGTACAAAGCTTTCTAAAGAATTTCCTTCCTCCTCTGTGTGCATTGAAAATGGATTAGATTCACAAAACATATTATGTTTCACTTCATAAGGCTTTCTCTGAATATTTATTCAAGTTTCTTGCTATAACATGCAACCTTTGATACAAGTTCACTGAATTCTTGTGAACTCTCATCACCAATTTCCATAGGAGAAACCTTACAGTACAACAACAATCAATCACCATGATAACTTGGTTTCAACCATGGTTAGTGAAATTTGTAACAAATTCAATGTAGTTAGAATAGCAACAAGATTTAAGGGTACCTGCAAATTTGTGTTCCTAAGGCATGTTCCACTCATCATCAATGCTTTTTCTGCACCTTCCTGGGTAGCAAATTCAATCTTTTCCCCTTTGCATTATAGTGAACAAGATCAAATAATTAATATTAACGAAAATCTAAGCATGAACAAGAACAGAGAATGGCTTGGGAGAAGAACTACTATAAATAGAAATACTGTAAACCTCACAAAATTATCATATATACAATTGTATACCTTCTTGGCAGGCAAGGAGAAAGTTGTTGAAGCTTCTCCACACTTCATTAAATGTTTCCTCAAGTCCTCTTCTGCTGCTTCACATGGAACCTACAACATGTCACAGAATAAGCAACTGCTCTGAAAGCTTTAACAATGAAAAGCTCTGCATGGATTATTGAAAAACACTAGTGTTTAAATTAGACACAAAGACAGTCATTTCTTGACAAGCCTGTATCCTTTTTGGGACACCTTTTAAAACATGATTTTCTGTGATCAAAAGAATAAAAAGAAAATTGCTTAGAATCTAAAGATAAGCAAATATTGATAATATACGGGGATCTGAATGTTGTATCGATCCCTGAAAGATGAAAAATGAACGATTTTACAGTATCCCAAAAGTTGATTCTAGCATTAAAAGAAAAATACCATTTTCTTCAATAGCCTCTGCTTTAACCTTCTTTGAATGAGGAACAAAGGCCCGGCCATGTCTCTGCAGTAAAATTTCCCATCATTGTTGTTGTAAATCCAATGTATTTTACTAGATATGATGATTAAAGAGTTGCTAATTATTTCATCTCAAATAATGATTTAGCTACAGAAAACTTCAGCCCTGACAGTGGTGTTGTTTGAGCTCATTTAAGAATAGATTGTGAGACAGAGCGGGGCTTACTTTTCTTCCAAATGTTGTCATTGTTATAACAGGTGTAATTTTCATTGTGAAATTGGATATTCTAGAAATGTTGTGGATATTTTTGTTGAAGCGCCATTATGAGAGGTGGAAGAATTCATATCCAACTGTGAGGATGTTGGTATTTTGGATATGTTGATATGGTTTTGTCATTGATGTCAACACTTGTCAACACTTATCAGCACTTGGTGATTTGGTTATGTTCACCGGCAAGTCAGTGACTTATGCACAGTCATCGGTATTTGGTTAACCGGCAGGTTATATTGTTCACCGACACTTGGAATGACTTGAAGACTACTTGGTTATGTCAAAAACATTGATTGGAAACTTTATTTTTTTGATTTTCTCATTAGATTGATCGGGTTTGCATATTTGCTGTTACCGACAAATAGGTCCAGGTTATGCACCGGCAAGCATATCTATTCCAGATCAGCATGGTACGTCATGAAGATGATTTGTTGTTATTGTAAATGCATTGAGCCAACATCATCCATCGGATATTGATTCATTTGTAATTGATTTTATTGTTATATCTCTTAGTGAGCCGACCTACTCAATTGGTCTTAGGCTATGGTATAAATGTAAGATCTCATTTGTGAGATTAAAATATATACAAGGATAGGATTAGAAAATGAATTGTAATAAGATATATGCGAATATATGCAGAGCTATACACATAGACATCATTCAAGATTGAAGGAAGGTTTGAAGAAGGCATATCAGAGCTAAACTGGTACTGAATCCAGCATATGAAGATGTTATTTTGAGCAGTACATTATCATTGGATTTGATCATCCAATTGTAGTCAGTGTGATTCTTATTTTGTAATTGAGTAGTGAGCTCTAGGCAGTTGGCCTTTCTGCATGTGCAGACTCCATTTGTACACACATACTATCTGCAGTAGTATCATCTGATTGTGGGTAAGGCTTCCCACCATGGTTTTTCCCCTTACAGGGTTTCCACATACAAATATTGGTGTTATGTATTGTGGATGTTATTGTCTTTCTGTTTCATGCATTAATCTTTACCGGTACTGCAATTAACTGATAAATTGTCTACCGGCATAAAGTTTGGTTTACCGGTATTAAGCATTAAGTTTTGGATAAGTTAATTTTGGTTTGAATTTATTAGACAATTGATTCACCCCCCTCCCCCTCTCAGTTGTCTCTGGGACCTAACAATTGGTATCAGAGCCTAGTCCTATTTTTGCATAAGTTTAACAGCTTGAGGAGATCCAATGTCTTCTAACTATTTTAGGAAGGGCAGTCCTAAACTTGATGGAACCAACTATGGCATATGGAAGATCGAGATGGAGACACACTTTAATTGAATTAGAAAGGACATATGGGAGGTTACAAAGAATGGTTGTGTTGCTCCTACTCAAGGTCAACCTAATCCACCAACCTTAGGTAAAGATGAGGAAAATGATTGCAAAGCAAGAGAAGCACTTTTGAGCGCATTGTCAGATTAGCAAATCATGGGATTATCAGACAGATTTACTGCTAAAGCTATTTGGGACAAATTAGAAACATTGAATGAAGGAGATTCCACAGTCAAAATTGCAAAACTTGAATGCTTCTGGGTCAGGTATGAAAATCTAAAAATGGAAGAAGATGAAAGGATTTATGCTTTTATGGAAAGAGTAAATGCAACTGTTTTGGGTATACAATGTTGTGGAGGAACCTTCAGTGAAGATGAAATTGTTTCAAAAGTTTTAAGAGCATTGCCATTGGCATATAAAATGAAAGTAACTGCTATAAATGAATTGAGAACAATGCCTAATACATTAGTAACTAGAGACACTTTGGATGGAAAAATTTGAGCTTTTGAACTTGAGGAATTTGGTCCTGTTGCTACTATAAAGACAGATTTAGCTTTCAAGGCACCATGTTCTATTTTATCATCATTTGATAAATCTGATTGGAAAGCCTTTTATGCAAGAGAACTTGAAGAAAGCAGGAGAGAGAATGAAGAACTAGAAGAACTTGAAGCACTATTTGCAAAGAAAATGACTAAAGGTCCAATTGGAAGTAAGTATGAAGGTAAAGCACCCTTTAAATGTTTTAACTGCAATAAGATTGGTCACATGGCATCTAGGTGTCCCGATAGATATGCAAGATTAAAAGAAGAAGCTAAAAGAACATACAAGCCTAACCTTGAATATTAGAGATACAAATTTAAGAAGAATAGAGACAAATCTTGTTATCTTGCTGATGAAGGAGTCACTGATGATTCTGATGAGGATCCGACAGACAATGGATGGGTTTTTGTTGCTATAACAGAAGATCAACTGGCACCTACTGTTCAACTGGTAGAGCAGACCTTGGCAGCTAGAATTGAAGATAAGGATGAATGGATCATTGATTCAGGATGCTCACATCATATGACTGGTGATAAAAGTAAATTCTTAACCTTTCAGGAATACAATGGAGGTCTAGTAAGATTTGGAGATGATAAAGCTTGTTTGATCAATGGAAAAGGCACTATATCTTTTGATGGTAAGCACAATACTGATAATGTTTACTATGTTAAAGGTTTGAAGCATAATATTTTGAGTGTTGGTCAATTAGTTGAAAAAGGATTTCAGTTACAGTTCAAGAATGGTAAATGCAAAATCATGAACAAAATTGGTTTGGAAATTGCAATCGGTAATCAGATTAGAGGTAATATCTTTCATTTGAATAATAGTGAAAAGATATGCTTGATTGCACATATTGATGAAAGTTGGTTATGGCATAAGAGACTTTGTCATGTAAATTTTGATTGCATTGTGAAAATTAGTACAACTAAGGCAGTAAGAGATTTACCTAAAATTGTCAAACCTCACAATCCGGTATGTAAGGAATATCAATTTGGAAAACAAGTCAGAGTATCTTTTAAAAGTATTCCTAAAAAATTCAATAATGTTCTTGACTTAATTCATATTGATTTATGTGGTCCAACAATAACTAGAAGTTTACAAGGAGATAGGTATTTTATGCTAATCATTGATGACTATTCTAGAATGTGTTGGGTTACTTTTCTCCGGGAGAAATCAGAAACACTTGGGAAATTCAAGCTATTCAAAGTGATGCTAGAGAATGAAACCAGTAAGAAAATCAAATGTCTAAGATCAGATCAAGGAGGTGAATTAACATCTAAGGAATTTAATACATTTTGTGAAGTGAATGGAATCAGAAGACAGTTATCAGCACCCCGAACACCCCAGCAGAAAGGAGTTGAGGAAAGGAAAAACATAACTATTTTAGATGCAGCTAGAAGTATGTTATCAAAAGAAAATCTACCTCATGTATATTGGAGAGAAGTAGTGAGTACAACAGTTTACACATTCAACAAAGTTCACATCAAAGGTGGACCCGGTAAGACCCCTCATGAACTATGGTTTGGTATTAATCCTACTCTTAAGTATTTCAAACTATTTGTAAGTAAATGCTATATCAGAAGAGATGAGTATATTAGAAAATTTGATCCTAGAAGTGATGAAGGAATATTTCTTGGTTATTTATGTAAGAGCAAGGCATATAGATGTTTTAACAAGATATTACAGAAAATTGTTGAGAGTGCAAATGTGAAGATTGATGAACAGTTTAGAGCAAATTTAAGATACATGGACTCTGAACCAGCAACAAAGGTTAATATCAAATGAACCTACAATGAGTAAATTGGTATAGAATGATGATCCAGTCACACCAAGATCATCTAAAAATTCCATAGTAACTGAGGAACAACAACAAACAAAGACACCCCGGTATGTAAGATTGAACCACTCTAAAGATCAGAGAATCGGGAACAAGTATTAAGGAGTTATGACTAGAGGAATATTGGCAAATGAAGAGGTATGTCTTATTTCTCAAATTGAACTAGCATCAGTTAATGAGGCATGTAAAGATAAACACTGGATTGAAGATATGGAAGATAAATTAGAACAAATTGAAAAGAATAACACACAGATATTAGTTCCTTGGCCTAAAGACAAAAATGTAATTGGAACTAAATGGGTATTCAGAAACAAACTTAATGAAGATGGTAAGGTAATAAAAAATAAAGAAAGATTAGTATGTAAGGGATATTCATAGAAAGAAGGAGTTGACTATAATGAAACCTTTCCACCGGTAGCTAGAATTGAGGCAGTTAGATTATTCTTGGCTTTTGCAGTACACAAGAACTATAAAGTATATCAAATGGATATTAAATGTCATTTCTGAATGGAGATCTTGAAGAAGAAGTTTACATTGAACAACCTGATGGATTTTCATTGACAAATGACAAAGATATGGTTTGCAGGTTATGGGAAGCTTTGTATGGGCTAAAGCAAGCTCCTAGAGCTTGGTATGCTAGATTGGATAAATATCCTTTGAAGATTGGTTTCACTAAAGGTAATGCTGACAACAACTTATATTACAAAATGACTAATGATGACATCTTGATTATAGAAGTTTTTGTTGATGATATAATCTTTGGAGGAGAAGATGGATTATGTAAAGACTTTTGTAACAAAATGCAACAAGAATTTGAAATGTCTATGATTTGGGAGATAAAATTTTTTTTAGGATTACAGATTTCACAGACTGATAAAGGTATATTCTTGAGTCAATCTAAGTACTTGAAGGAATTACTAAAGAAATTTGGCATGGAAAACTCTAAACCAGTAAGCACGCCGATGACTACTGTAGACACTCTACCCAAAAATGATCAACGCTTGCGAAGTCATACTTTAACATTTGCGCATTGCCTCATTTTAGGTTTTTGCATCGCATTAACATTTCTCCTATGTCATGCACTTGGTCTTTATCATTTGCGAACATCGAGTCATTCTTCTATATTCTTCAATCATCTCGTCCTCGAATTTGGTCTTGTCGACAACATTATCCAGTCATGATTTTGATCGATTTTATCTTGTTTCATCAATGTGCGTGCTAATTTGTCATCATGTTGGACATCGTCAATCCTAATTAGGGTTTTGTTCTCTTTTCAATCTGGTCATCATGCGATCGATTTGTCATCGATCGTTGTCACTGTTCGATCTTGTCATCTTGCGATCAATTTGTCATCGATCGTGGTCATTATCAATCTTGTCGTCTTGCAATCCATTTTGTCATCGATTCTTGTCCTCTTGTCGATCTTGTCATTTTGCGATCATATTGTCATCGATCGTTATCTGTCTCAATTATGTCAATTTGGATCAATTTGTCATTATTCCTCGTCAATTGGCGCATTTATCAAATCATTTATCACATTGGTCATTTATCAATCCAAAATCAAATCAAATCGAGTCAATTATCTTTCAAGACCTAATTCGTCTTCCAGGGTTTTTTGATTTAATCATTTAACCTTGTGTGTCATTTTTTTCCTCTAGGATTAAATAATTTATTTATTTATCCTAGGTCTTTGTGTCGCAATTAAATGTTTCATTTGATTGGCTAATTAATTATTCCTCTTTTTGTGAATTAATTAATAAATGAAAATTTATTAATTGATTTACCTAATTTCTCCTAACTCCTAATTTCCTAATTTTTCATTCCCTCTTTGTGAATTAATTGATAAATGAGAAATTATTAATTAATTCACTAAATTCCTATTTTCCTCATTTCTAATTTTCTAATTTTCATTAATTTCCTAATTTCATTATTTCCTAATTTCTAATTTCTAATTCCTAATTTCCACCTATTTTCTAATTTTCTAATTCAAATTCCACCTAATTATCTTGTCTCTAGTTCTCCCTATTTGTGTGCTTCATGCGTCATACTCTTGACATAGCAATTTGTCATAGAATTTCTCTTGACATAGCAATTTGTCATAGAATTTGTCTTGACATAGCAATTTTTCATAGAATTTGTCATAAAATTGTCATAAATCTTTGCATAGCAACATGTCATAACTTTGCTATTCTTGATTTGAATTTCTATTCGAATCAATTTCATGCTAATTTGTCATTTCTCCAATTTATCTATAAATTGGATGAATTTCTTCAATCAAATCCCTAGCCCCGAATTCCTAATCAAACTAATGAACTTATGCTTCTAGTACTCTTGAGCTTTTCATCAATCTTGCTTTCAATTGTATGTGCACTTGTAGGTGAGATCCACAAATCCAATTGAAGAGGAAAGAAGAACAATGGAGCCGCATGGAAGAAGCATCTGGTTTGCATAGTATTTACTTTTGAATGCTTTGTTTTTATGTCTCTATTGAGTGTGCTTAGGATTAGGTTCATTTGCAATGAGTGCTCTTATGATTGAGTTATCATGTCTAGTGTTTTGATCTAATTACTTGCTTTTGATGATTCCTAATTCCGATGCTACAACTACAACTGATAAATTATCATTAAAGGATGAATCAACACCTATTAATCTGACTAGGTACAAATCTATGATAGGAGGTTTACTGTATTTGACACAAACAAGACCTGATATTATGAATGCAGTATGTATTGTTTCAATATTTTAGAGTAATCCTAAAGAAAATCATGAATCAACTATAAAAAGGATTTTCCGGTACTTGCAAGGTACTACAAATCTTGGCTTATGGTATCCTAGAGATGAAAACTTTGATTTATGTGCATACACAAATGCAAATTGGGCAGAAGATGTAGATGACAGAAAAAGCACCACCAGTGGAGCATTTTTTCTTGGCAGCAGATTAATTTCTTGGTTGAGCAAGAAACAAAGTTGCACATCTTTATCAACAACAAAATCATAATATGTTGTAGCAACAACTAATTGCACATAGGTATTATGGATTAAGAAAATGTTGAAGAATATAAAGGTAAAATGCAAGGAACCTATAACAATTTACTGTGATAATATGGTAGCAATTGATATATCTAAGAATCTGGTACTTCACTCAAAAACTAAACATGTCTCTATCAAATTAAATTTTTTGAAAGAGAATATTGAAGCAAAAGAATTGAAATTGGTCTATGTGAATACTTAAGAGTAGATTGCAGATATTTTTACTAAGCCTTTGCCTAAAGAGACTTTTAAATATCTCAGAGAGCAGCTTGGGGTTATACCCCCACCGGTAGAGACTTAGACAGTTGATGTTTGTCATCAACCGATAGAATTAACAGAGAAATATTTTATTCCGGCTTTGATGAGGAGAGCTACTTCTCAGGGGGAGTAGTTGGTATTTTGTATATGAGTTGGTATTTTGTATTGCTTTGGCATTTGATGTCAAAGGGGGAGAGATAGATATGGAAAAACACATTATCTTTTGAGAGATTATTGGGGAGAGATATCTTGGAGAGACTGATAATTTGGGGAGAGATTGATTACTCTTTGTATCTGTATTTTGATTTTTGGTTAATGATTTCTTTGGGAGATTGTTGGTTTTTGGTTTTTGGCATTTCTGTTTTGGCACTTTGATGGTTTTTCCATCTTGTGTTGCCATCAATGCCGAAGGGGGAGATTGTTGGTATTTTGGATATGTTGATATGGTTTTGTCATTGATGTCAACACTTGTTAACACTTATCAACATTTGGTGATTTGGTTATGTTCACCGGCAAGTCAGTGACTTATGAACAGTCACCGGTATTTGGTTAACTGATAGGTTATATTCTTCACTGACACTTGGAATGACTTGAAGACTACTTGGTTATGTCAAAGACATTGTTTGGACACTTTGTTTTGGTGATTTGTTCATTAGATTGATCAGGTTTGAATATTTGCTGTTACCAGTAAATAGGTCCAAGTTATGCACCAGCAAGCATACCTATTCCAGATTAGCACGATACATCATGAAGATGATTTGTTGTTATTGTAAATGCATTGAGCTGACAACATACATTGGATATTGATTCATTTGTAATTGATTTTATTGTAATATCTCTTAGTGAGCCAACCTACTCAATTGGTCTTAGGCTATGGTATAAATGTAAGATCTCATTTGTGAGATTAAAATATATACAAGGATAGGATTGGAAAAGGAATTGTAATAAGGTATATGCGAATATGTGCAGAGCTATACACGCAGACATCATTCAAGATTGAAGGAAGGTTTGAAGAAGGCATATCAGAGCTAAACTAGTACTAAATCCAGCATATGAAGATGCTATTTTGAGGAGTACATTATCATTGGATTTAATCATCCAATTGTAGTCAGTGTGACTCCCATTTTGTGATTGAGCAGTGAGCTCTAGGCAGTTGGCCTTTTTGCATGTGCAGACTCCATTTGTACACACATACTATTTGCAGTAGTATCATCTATTTATGGGTAAGGCTTCCCACTGTGGTTTTTCCCCTTATAGGGTTTCCACATACAAATATTGGTGCTTTGTATTATGGATGTTATTGTCTTTCTGTTTCATGCATTAATCTTTACCAATACTGCAATTAATTGATAAACTATATACCGACATAAACTTTGGTTTACTAGTATTAAGCATTAAGTTTTGGATAAGTTAATTTTGGTTTGAATTTATTGGACAACTGATTCACCCCCCCTCTCAGTTGTCTCCGAGACCTAATAGAAGAAAGGGTAGGGAACAACTTACAACTGATGATCAAATTAATAAAGAACTGACTTTTGATTTACAATGCACTTGTGGATATGAAGATTAAATAGATCTGATGAATCATAGAAGAGAAGGGGAAGGGTGTCGTCAGAAAATATATCCTATTAAAAAGAGTAATGCAAATAATATCATTAAGGATGTCAAGTCTATTTTTATTTCTTTCATATGTTAATTAATTATATTTTTATGAATATTACTTTCATAATTATATTAAAATAAAAATAAAATTTGTATAATAAGTTATTAATTGTCTCTACTTCAAAAATCATCACAAATAGAGCTAATTAGGCTAAGGGAAATCACTAAATTTAATGTAAATCAATGAAAGTGTGCAAATATCAAATAAATCTAATAAGAAAACCCCCTATTTGCAGCTTTGATTCCATTGTCCTGTTGCTCTCTATGTAATGCTTGGGAATCATGGGACAACTACAAGCACTTGATCTTTTCAAAAATGAATTATCAAGAATGTTTCTTATTGAACTGCAAAATCTCACATATTTGAGCTACTTTGATGTGTCTTATAATAAACTAACAAGAACCATACCACAAGCAACAATTTAAATCTATGCAGCCTGCAGATCAATGTGTCATGTTTTGGAAGCCATTTTGCATCTCCCAATGAAAATGAAAAAAATAAAAAACATATTGGAGGAGGAAATATGGTGGGATGTTGGAAATGGAATGGTCTATGCATTGGAGATTACAATTACGATTTAGGTCTTGTGTGTAAGAAAATCTTGGAGTGCAAAATGCTTTAGAGTTATGGATAGCATTATTGACTCTCTTTTCCAAACATGTAGAAAGAAATTGTATCATACAATATAGGATATTTTCTAATCTTCATCTCTTGTACATCGATATAATCAATCTACCATAGTTGTAATTATACTCACAAAAATGTTGTTAAATTATATCATTTACGTAAATTCTATCATTTTTTATTTTTTTTGATCAGTAAAGGCAAGGCCAGATTTATATTAATTATGCAAAAATATAGTGCTGACATAGCTAGTAGATAATTAACAAAATTCTTGCTGGAAGCATCTGTGTGCCTTCTGAGAAATCAAGAAGGAAAGCAACCAGGCAAGCAGACCATACCAAACATATAGTGTCCTTCTGAACCTAACATAGAAAGTCCTAAGATTTTTTTTTTAAAACTATAAAGAGGCTGAGTGGTAGAATCTTTACTACCAAATTAACAAAGAATATACTTATTAAAGCCAAAATTACTTGCTCAAGAGTCTAAAATAGTTAAAAAACTTTATACAATACTCAATAAGGAACCTAGCTCGCAGTTTCATTGGTGGCTTCAGATTTAGGAGTTGCATTCCTCACTCTCACACGACCTTTGCTCAGAGGGTGACCCCTGTCATGGCCACGTCTAGACCCGCGATGACCCTTGCTAGCTCCGCCCCTACATGCCTACTCTGCCTGAGGATTCTCATCTTCTATTTTCATAGGTAGAATGTCCTTGAGTCTAGCAAATTGAATTAGGTCATACTCTCTGCCCTGGTCTTCTGAAATTTCCCCCAAAAACTACCATTTAAGGTAACTAAGGCCTACTCCAGCAAACACCCTGTGTCTATCTAGATCCTTTCCTTTCAAGTCGAGCAAAAATGGATAGTAGTTGATTAGCTCACCATGATCATTAAATAGGATTCTATTTCCTGGCCGAGGAGCCCCAGAATCATGTATAGCTTTCTTTAGGATTTATTGAAGCTCTTGGGTAACCTCTTCTGGGAATAGCTTCTTCGTGAGGCTCCAAACTGCTTGCTTTGCAATTTTTAAATCTAGCAATGAAGTGACAAACCTGGAGGAAATGCTAGTGTTGTCCCATGGATACTCGTCTCTGTTCAGATGTCCACTACCCAATATCATCTTGACTGCTAGCATGATAGGGAATTCTGAGTAAAGGAGGAGGTGTTTCAGCCTCAAGTTTGTTATCTTTCTGAAGGAGACTTGGCATGTCAAGGCCAAGAGGGATATTGGAGTATCTGCACCAAAATAGGAGGTGGGCCTAGGATAGACGCTCATTATGAACCCAAAAGGAGGCTCTATCGACATGATTGACAATGTAGGATAACAAACAAGAAAGGAAATGAAAAATAGAGCTCTGAGATTAACTGGCAAGAGATTGATAATGACTTGCAAAAGGCAATATGGAGAAATAGACGAGCACACTCTTTTATGCCAAATAATAAGGGGCAGAATTGCATTTAATTCGTCAGCTAAGGTGGCGAAGGATGTTTGTCCTCGACATGCCAAATCTACCATTCAGGCCATGCGAACCTTAATTGGATTTGACAACTTGCCAGCTAGGTCTCGTAAAGTGATTCAGGGAAGGCTTAGCTCAAATCTGCGATTTGGATGACATCACTAAATCTGGGCCCACTCTACCCAAAATTGTTAAGTTTGGATTTAAAATTGGAGGTAGTCGTTTCACTTGACTGCCGAAGATAAAATTTAATGTTTGCCCTGCTAATGAAAGCTTTTTAACTAGCTTTCGCGCTTCCCTGAGAATGTCTCTTGCGTTTGAACTTGGTATCCTTTAGGGCCTTTACCTGTCAAGTGATATGATTTGCTAGACCAATAGGCAGATTTCCCTGATCTCATCTGTAGATGTAGGTTCCTTGGGAAGCATTTTTTGAAAGAGCATCTGCCTCTTAATTTGCTTCTCTATAGATGTGCTTTGCTTTATAGTGTTCAATTATATCCAGGCTTGCTATTATATTGTCTAAGATTCCCTACAATCTCCAGTTTAGAGTTTTTTTCATTTTGATTGCATTTATTGCTATCTCTGAAGCACCCTCCACTAAAATATTTTTTAAACCATACTTTATGCAATCTATCAATCCAAATTGCAATGCTTTGAATTCTGCTATGTTATTTGTGTCTGGAGGAATTGGCTTTGCCATTTTCCCTAGAATTGATCCTGTGTGATCTCTAATTACATATCCTCTGCCTGAAGGACCCAGATTGCCTTTAGAAGCACCATCAAAATTTAGTTTTAGCCAGCCAAGATTTGGAGGGGACTAGGTCATGGCCTTCCTTATATTGTTTTTTTTCCCAAAGGAAGGAGGAATCCTAATTCCATGCCAATTTTTTCTAATGCTTTCATCCCATGAGGAGAAAGCTTTAGGTGGTTCCAAAGAGAAAGTTGTCTTGCAGTTGACTATATCCACTATAACCAATTCAATTGAATTTAGGGTTGTTTCTAACCTTCTGGATTTGTCATGAAATAACCTGCGGTTCCTCTCTTTCCAAATTTCCTAGACTACACATGATGGGGATACTTCCATAATTATGCTCAAGGTGCTCTCCTTACTTGGAAGAGGCCAACTTTGAAAAAGGGATTTAATATCATTTGGTAGAGTTGTGATCAACCCAAGTTTAGCATAGAGCCATCTCCAGCATTTGGACGCAAAGGGGCAGTTTAGTATTAGATGATCCACTGTCTCTGACTGATCTTTACACATAATACACCTAGAAGGTCCTGCATACCCCATTTTTATGAACTTTTCAGCAGTTAAGATCTTCCTTTGATAGGCTAGCCATGCAAAGATCCCTACCTTAGGAATGACCTTGGAGCTCCAAAACAACTTCTTCAGAATATCCAGTTGATCCTGATCAGTGTTGATAACTAGCACTCTATAGCCATTTTTAAGATTGTACTGCCCTGTTTTAGAGGATGCCCATATTAAAGAATCTTTCCCTCTTCTCAGATTGATATTTCTTTCTTTTAGGAGCACTAAAAGTTGATCTAATTCATCCCCTAAGGTTGGAACTCCTTCCAATGATTTCCACCTCCAGCTTTGAGAATTGGGTGGACCATCCTCAATCAAATGATCTCTCACTCGAACACCCCAGTGAATCTTAAGCCAGTTCTCTGTTATAGGTATGTTAAGGGAACTCACGATAGATGGGTAACCTCCCCAAGAATCCTCCCAAAAAATGCTTGATAATCCATCATGAATGTCCCATGTGATCTGTTCTGAAATCAAATTTCTGCAAGAGATCATAAAATTCCAAGTTCTCGATCCCTTGGGGAATATGTCTGATCTTAGAATATTGAGAGGATCTTGATCTGGTAAATACTTGGTTGCTAGCATTCTAACCCATGTGTTGTTGGGATTCTTAATGAACTTCCATACTAGTTTGGCCCCTAAAGCTTTGTTTTGCAATTTAAGATCCTTAATGCCTAAACCCCCTAGGATCTTAGGCTTAATTATTTTTTTCCCATGCAATTAGGGAAATTTTATGTTTTTCCTCAGTGTTTTGCCAAAAAAAATTTCTCATCTTCTTAATTAAAATAGAATTGGGACTTGCTGAGAGGGGTAGGATGGATAATAGATAAATGTGTAGAGCCGAGACCACTACTTGAATCATCACTAGTTTGCCTGCCCAAGACAACCATTTCCCTTTCCAAGAATTTGAGGTTTGTTCCACTTTTAGCTTAAGAGGATCCCATGATTTAGTATTCCTCACACCTTGATCAATTGGGATGCCCAAATGGATACAAGGGAGAGAACCTTCACTACAACCCAGAATTCTAAGTATTTTAGATTGCAAGAGTTTAGAGGTAAAGAATAAATAGACCTTCGACTTATCCTTGTTTCTTATTTGGCTTGAATCTTTCCTATAGGTTTCTAATATCTCTTTTAGAGGGGTTGCTTCTTTGATTTTTGTTGCCCCCAAAAGTAGATTATCATCTGCAAACTACTGGTGTGTGACTGCAAAGTTTCTAGTTACTTTGATTCCCTCTAAAAAATTGTTCAAATGGCTTCTTTTAATTGTCCTTCCCAATATCTCCCCCATTATTATATAGAGAAAAGGAGAGATAGGATCTCCTTGTCTGATTCCCCTTGAAGAGGAGAAGAAACCTTATGGTTTCCCATTTACTAGGATTGAAAATTTTGGAGTGGAAATGCATTCAAATACCCAGTCAATCCAATGTTTTGCAAAGCCAAAATCTTGCATAACCTTGCAAAGGAAACACCAATCTACACTATCATAGGTTTTTGATATATCTACTTTAATAATCATACCTAGTCTTTTTGTGCTTTGAAGAGTGTGGATTGATTCTTGCGCTATTATAGCCCCATCAAGAATTGAGCGGCCTGATACAAGCCCTGTTTGTTCTTCTGATATAATAGATTCCATGAGGGGCTTCATTCTGTTCATCATGACTTTTGAAAGGATTTTGCAAACTGTATTGCATAGAGAAATGGGTCTAAAACCTCCCAGATTTAATGCATTCTCCTTCTTTGGGATGAGGGCAATAAACGTGTTGTTTACTTCCTTAATGATTCTTCCTAATCTTCTTGAGCATTCTAGAGCTTCCGCAAGATCTTGGCCTAAAATATGTCAATACTTCTTAAAGAAATCCGTAGGAAAACCATCCAGGCCAGGAGCTTTGCTTGAGGGAAGTTGGTTAAGGGCTTGAAATACTTCATCCTGCTTTATTCTCTTATTAAGATTTTGATTCTGCTCATCTGTGATAATCTTGGGGATCACTTCCAACATCTTTTTTTTCTTCGACAATTGAGATCCATCTAAGTTATTTAAAAGAATAAAGAAGAAAGTGGTAATTTCGTTATTAATCTCATCAGGATCCTCTGTGATTTGGTTATCCTTAGACTCTAGTTTTGATATCCAATTCTTACCCCTTCTAATCTTTGTTACATTGTGAAAAAAAATTGGTATTTTTGTGTCCCATTCTAAGCCAATTCTCTCTAGATTTCTGTTTCCAGAAGATTTCTTCTTTGGATAAAATATCCTCATATTCCAAGAGAAGCATCTTTTCTTGATGGAAGGATTCCTGGTCCATTCCCTCTAGGATGATCTTATCATTTAGCATTGCCATTCTTTCTTCTATTAATCTTTTTGTTGAGAAGATATTTTTAAAGTGCTGCGAGTTCCATTGAAGCAGTTTCTACTTTACAATTTTTAGCTTAGTAGTAAAGCAAAAGAGTTTTGAGCCTTCAAACGATGCTTCCTTCCACCAACTTTCTATAAAAGTGAGAAAGTTTGGATCCTTCATCCACATGTTCTCAAACCTGAATGGGGCTCTACAACTTTCCTTATTGCCAAGGAAAGAAAGCAATATGACATAATGATCTAATCCTAAGCAAGGGATAACAGAACAGGAGGGGGAGAATGGAAAGAGCCTCAGATCTCCTTGCCAAAAGAATCTATCTATTTTTTCCGCTATGTTGCTAAATCCTTTCCTTCTATTTGTCCAAGTGAAAAAATCACCTGAGTCTATTTCCAACAGACCATTCCTATCAATCCAGTCATTGAAGTCCTATTGAGATCCACCTAAGCGGATTAATCCTCCCCTTTGATCAGAAGCTCTTCTAATAGCATTGAAGTCTCCTATAAAAAGTTGTTCCTTAGTTAATCAAGACAAGACTTCATCTAAGGAAGAACATAAGAGTAGTTTTTTTAGAGGGGAAACTAGGCCATAAGTATTTATAACAAAGAAGGTTGTATTAGACTGAAGATGGGAAACTTTAGCCAGGATCCACTTTCTATTTGAAGCAATACCATCAACTTTAACTTGGGAAGGCTTCCAAATTATCATTAAGCCTCCTGAAGGACCTTCTAAATCCACTGTAACTTGCAAAGACGTATGAAATAGGGAGATAATTCCACTTCCAAATGTGATTGCTTGCTTACTATCCAGTTTAGTTTCTTGAAAAAAAATGATGTCTACACTGACCAAAATAATCCTCCTTTTGATCACCCTTTGTTTGTTAGGGGCATTGAGGCCCCTAACATTCCAAGATAAGATTTTCATTATTGTTCAAGAAGGGGATTCCCCTTCCCTACTTTCCATAGATCTTGGAGTTTTGATTGGTTCTTCGCAACACCATCTAAAGATCTGGCTTCAATAAGAGATTTGCGACCCTTCGTAGGAGGGAAAGAGACAAAATCTGGTTTCTCCAATCCCTCTTGGTTCTAATGCAGGCCTAGTTTCCTTTTTTCTTTAACCTAAGAGTACAGGACTACTAGGGGGTATCTAAAATTGTGTCCGGATCCTGAACCATAAGATCTTGAAGATGTTTCTTAGCATTCTGGTCTAAAGAGGAACCCAAGTCTTGAGGAGCTAAAGTCAAAGATAATATGAATTGATTTGGGCTTTCCACCGATAGGTTGAGAAACTGTACTGTAGTGGGTAATTCTGAGGAAGAGTAAATCTCACCATCAAATAGAAGAGGCTCCTATTCCTCTTCCAAATCAGCTTTAAGATCATTTTCAATGACCTCCTCTTCCTATAGGATTTTAGCAATTTGCATGGGTTTTTCGCTACGCTTAATTTGCTGAAGGGGTCCTTAATGCTTATTTCGCCTTGAACTATTTTTCTTTTTTGGGACCTTAACAGGAGGCTGGGAAAAGATGTTAAAATCTCCTTTGGTAAGGGAAGGAGTTTTGTTTTTATCAAACAGACTTTTGATAGCTTTTGAAGACCGCATCTTAACAATCGGGGAGAGTATGGGAGGAGGACAACTAAAAGGAGAAGGAAGAGAAGATGGAGAGACCATACCTGTACTATAATGCATCAAATCGCCTTGAGTCTCTTTAGGTAGGTGATTTGATCTGGGAGTGTGAAAAATTTGTGGGTCTAGAGGAGATGAAGATAGTGGAGTGGAAGCATGGGCTCTATCTTGAAACTGTTGAGTGGCATTCTTACCTGTGTGATATGCAACCACTGCAGTTGATGCCAATAGATTTTCCTGACCCCTCACCAACTTTTGACCTTCTTTCTCTGAAGTAGTTCGCTCTGTAGGCTGGTGTCTAAGGTGGATAGCACCCATTGAGGCTACCACTGAGCTGTTTTTGACTATTTGGTTTCGAAGGATACATTTTCCAGGGATTTCCTTTCCCATCCTTCTCACTCTCTGTTTCCATCTACCCATTTCTGAAATAATTTCTAAGTCGCTATAGAAGCCTTTTTTAAGGTCAATCTCCACATAGATATTTGCTACATCTCCTTTAAGACCTTTTAGAAAATCCTCCTCAATACCCACTAGAGATCCTAAAGAATCACCTATTTTCAACAAAGCCTCTGGGCACCAAAACTCAGAAGGGAGGCCCACTAAAGACAACCAAACAAGGGATTTCTCAAATCTATGTTTCACCAGGTCAAAGCCTAGTTTCCAATCTATAAAGTGGAATGTCGACCCTTGGAAGAACAAAGGACAACCTTCCGTGATTGCTTTCTTTAGAGATGAGTCAACACATTCTAGAAGAAGGAAATCATTTTGCCGTTGTCTGATTGTGATCAGGCCTGGAAATGAAGACATCCACCAAGAGATTATCTCTTCATTATTCTTGCCTAGACCACACCATTGTGCAAAAAAGGCATTTTCTTTTAGTTGAGAAATCATGGGGTTCATGGATTCAGAAGGTAGAACAAAAAGTTTGCTACCCATGGATTTCCCATTCCCTTTCTGATCCTTGCATACAAAGTTAGGAGTTGGTCGATGAAAAGATGGTTTTTTAAAACCTAATACCTTGGTGCTCCTAAAAGGCAGGGTAGGTGCAACTAAAGGGTAAGCTTGCTTATTTTGGCAATCATCATGATTGTAGACTAGAGGTGCCTTGGATGCAGAGCATTTCTGAACCCTAGCTGAGATTGGGATATTATTTGGGCCTATTGCCACTTTCTTGGCCCAAGAGTCTAAGCTTAAGTGTTTTCGAGAGCTTACGTTTTGGGCATTACCAGACTAGTGAGAGAGGGCTTTCATCTATGGAAGGGGCCTTGTTTGAGAACCCAGCCAGGAATGCCTTTAAAAAGTCTGATTCTTCTTTCCCTGAGAGTTCAAGGGCATTTGATATAAATGCGGATTTTAAAATCGCATTGATTTCTAGAAGCCTTGATTTCTATGGGGTCTCTTAACAACCAACGACAGATCTCTCGAAGAATATCGTCAGGGACTCCATGGTCTACCATACCCCCTACCCACCCTTGTTTCAAATCTGCCATGAGCCCACCATGACTCCAAACTTCTAAGTTATTTTAATCTATCATTACTAGTTCTACCATGTTGGTGATTTCAAAGCTAGAAAGGTGCAAGTTCTCAATTTGTTAGAAAAATTATTTTCTCAGGAAACTTTATTTAGTTTACATGCTATTTCAATTTTGATTTTTCATTGTGTTTTCTATATTGCCATATTGATTCCAGATAGCAAATGATAGAAATTTACATAATAATTTTCAAACTACCAACATACATGATCAAAATAAAAATTTCACATAACCTTATTGTGAAATGTCAAACATCCAATAGACATTATTACTAGTTCTAATTTGTCCTGCTTACCTATAATCACAATATTTCCTTGAAGTTTCAATATCTTTTCTATTATTAAAGTCAGCTATTGTCTAAACCATTATAGCATCACTCTTTGCAGGACAATGGGTTGAGTGGAATGAATAAATTATTCAATTGAAGTTTTACACTAGTTAGAGAATGCTAGATAAATTTCTCATGTATGCTTTGGAGACTCCGATTTTCAATGTCTATCATCTATTTGATGGAGTGCTATAGTTTAACCAGAGGTTTGTTTCATAAAGTGGATATATTCTTTCTTGCCTCATGCTAGATTACTCTTGACTGTTGAACATTCATATGCTTTCTATGTACAGGATTTTTATTCAAATTTCTCAATTTTGTAAGGAAATTTTTATTGGAGTTTGGCTCAATTGTGTATTTGTATAGAGAACCCTGATCCCATACCCACTCTTCAATATATAGCTATTAATATTGTCTATTCTATGACAACTAGGCCACTCAAAAAGGAATTTCTATGTATGTGTACCCAAAGGTATGGTTTTTACATTCATCTCAATGTCTGTTTGCTTGGACATAGTCAAAAATTTTATGCTTTTATTCTATAAAAATTATGCATTCCTAATTTAGAGTTTTTTAAAACCAGTAGACCTTCCATTTTATTGGCCAGGAGACACCTTTCATTGTATCTAGCCTTGTAGTTGTCGTAATTTATCCAAGTGGACTTTAAAATGTTTGGATCAAAACATCTTTGAGCATGTCCAAAGCCAAGGGAGAAAATAAGCTACATTATGTTGAATACCAATCTTATATTTCACATTGAGTGACTTCCTGCTAAACCATGGATGCAAGAATAGTAAGCCAAAGAGAACTAAGTCTTTCAATCTTATTCAATGTTTTTAGATTTTTATGTAGAATTTGATTATTATAATTAGAACAATTTCAAATTTTTCTTACTTTAGATTCTCCTTTCATTTTTCATCTTTGATTGCTTTAGCTTCATGTATTACACCATTTCAAATCTGAATTTTATGATATTTCCATCATTATTGTATCAGTAGTACATGGAAGATATCCCATATTTTCCTCTCCAAGAGATGATAGGGACAATTCCTCTGTCCCTTGAAATAAATGTGGTAGAAGCTCATGTTGTTATGCTCATGTTGTGATTGTTTCATCATTTACTAGGAATGCAACTAGAATTGGTCCATGCAGTGAATGATTCTGCTGCAATAACATCCTTGTGAATTTTTCATTTTACAAGGGACCCTTTTATCATTTCCATTTGTTAAATGGAATCAGATTGAATTTATGTTCTATGATGTTTTCTCGTATAAAAGGAAACTAATTATATTTTTCTCATCTGAAAAAATAAATAGAAGTTGCATTCCATAGTCTGAAACATTATGGTGTTTGGGAAGCTCACATAAAATTGAAATGTCTTGTGAAAAGTTTAGCTATGCCATCACCAAGAAAATTTATCTTCCTTGTTGTGTAATCTTCTTGTTCCCAACACTTCTTTCTCTATGATAAGCACTCACTTTGGATGCTTCTTCTTCCATTTTCCCTCTTTGTATGACCCTTCTTCTTCATACTCCCCATCTTTTACTACTAGTTGAAATTTTTGTATCTTACATTGGTAAGAGAACATTCGTTGTTCTTCACTTTTCTTTTCTTTTTATTATACAGTTAAAAAGTAACCTCTTATTCTTGTTGTGTTTGCCTTTTCTCCCTTTGTGCCCTTAGACCTTCCCTCATAGTTTCAATCTCTTCACAATGTTGGTTCCTTCGGTGAATTTTAATTTTTGACAATGTCTTGAAGAGTGATTCATCAAAATAGGTTGTACTTTTTTTTGAATCAAAGTAAAATTATAAATAATAGTTATATATGGTGAAAATGGATAACCAATAATAACGATATTGAAAGGCTAAATGAATTCAACCACAAAAACCCTAGCCTAACAACAACAAAGATCCACCATAACATATGAAGATTACCTAAGACAATGCAAATCAAATGAAATCACAAAGATTATACCATCACATGTCCAATAGGGTTTTGATCTCCATTCTTCCTATCTCCATTGATCTTGCTTGATATATTTGCTCTCAGATTTTATGTGCACAAGAGCTCAACAAAGAACAAAATGTGGTTGCAAGTAGGATCGTAGTGTAGTCAAGTCATTAAGATGATTGATTAGGATGATTAATTAGCGTTTGATAATGAAGGAAGTATCTCCTTATATAGAAGACACTATATGAAATGGAGGGATAAGATTGAGAGGTGTAAAAGGAGGTCGGCTATGATTAGAGGGTAGGTAAAAGAAATAATAAAATAATGAAAGGGGTAGGTAGTGTATGAATTAAGAGATGAATGACATGTGTCATGGGTAGAAAAGGTTAATGAATTAATTAAATAAATAAAGATTTATTTAATTAATAGAAGAAGTGGGATAATTCAATAAATAAGATATTTATTTAATTTAGGAAAAGGATAATTTAAATAAATAAATGTATTTATTTAAATGAGAAATAAGGCTAGAAGAGGATAAATGAACTAATTAAATAAATAAAGATTTATTTAATTAATAGAAGAATTAAGCTTAGATAATTAAATAAATAAAATATTTATTTAATTAGACTGGATAATTTTGGGTGTCTACATTTTGCCCCTCTTTGAGACAATGCGGTTTGTCGCCTTGTTTCAAAGAAGATAAGATGAACTGATACAGAGTTGCCCCAAGATGGGAATGATATGCCTCCTTGAGAGATTGGACGAAAATGTGTGAAAAGATCGCAGACAATCTCTTGATAAGAAAGAAAGGCTAGAATGGACTGACCGGATAAAGTGACAGAGTCACGGGATAATGAAGATTGACTCAGGAAACAAGGGCTAGGGCTAGGGTAGTCTATAAGATAGACCACAGGGGAAAATACATCCTCATTGTCATCCACACATCCACAAGATCAGAGTGCAGAGCAAAAATAGAGTAGCAGTAGTTAGCAGCGATGGCCTTTGTTCACAGATTCGACCACGTTTGCCGATTCCAGAGGCCAGCAGAGGTAGGAGAGCTAGTAAGTACCACAAAACCTCCTTGTACTTTGTTGCATTTATTGTTGTCATTAATGCATGCTAGATAGGGTAATAAATGCACTTAGAATAGGGTCCAAAAAAATGTCCAAAAATGTCCAGGCGCGTCTGCATTGGTGCCAGGCGCGTCTATGCTCGCAAGGCGCGTCTGTGTTTGTGCCAGGCGCGTTTGTGTTTGAAAACACGTCTGTGTCAAATGCGACTACGTCTGTGATGTGTAGGTGTGTCTATGCCAAGAAGGCACGTCTATGTCACCCAGGCGCGTTTGTGCAGAGCATAGGCATGTCTATGTCTTTCAGGTGCGTTTATGCAGTCTTCTAGCACGTTTATGTCAAGAAAACACATTTGTGTCAAAAAATGTGAATTTGTGTCTTCTAGGTCAAATCGACAGTTTTGTGATGAACATACGTTGTCGATTGGATAAGCTGCTAATAGGATACACTCAAGCAGGTTCTCTAGGGAAGACTAGGATAACAAATAGGGCTAGGATTGACAATTTTGTGATAGAACATACATTGCCAATTAGGAAACTACTCAAGAGGATTCACTCAAGCATAGGCCCTAGGATAAGATAGATTAAGGAACTTTGTGATGAATAGTGAGTACCAAGATATAGTACTTTGTGATGAACAGGGAGTACTAAAATGTGAGTAGCACTTTGTGATGAACAGGGAGTGCAAATGTGAGCAGCACTTTGTGATGAATAGGGAGTGCAAATGTGAGCAGCACTTTGTGATGAACAGGGAGTGCATAACACGTAGTACTTTGTGATGAATAGGGAGTACCACTAGAATAGAATGCCATATGCACTTAGATAAAAAGTAGCATTTTGTGATGAACATTGAATGCCATGATGACTAACATGATTGATTTGCTTGACTGTAGGAGTATTTGCCTATGTTGAAGTCACGGGAGAGATTCCCATCGACACAGAGATTGCGACCTGAGTTGACCTTCGAGGACCGAGCAGATATTGAGGCCATGGGTCTGAGACATATTCTATATGTGCCTGAGTTTTGGGTGAACATGGGACTACTGACTACACTGGTGGAGAGGTGGCACTCCAAGACTTGTAGTTTTCATTTACCGATGGGGGAGATGACAGTCACCCTAGAGGATGTATACAGGATCCTAAGGATACCAATCGATGGGGAGCTAATTTCGTACAATCAAGATGGAGACAGGGAGGCCCTGAGATGAGTGTTCCAGGACCCAAGACTGGAGATGAGGGCAGGACATGTGGCTTGGGACACCATGACAACTATAGGATTAGCACTGCCAGTAGTGATAGGAGGAGCGATTAGTGGGTTCTTGTGTCCTGATAGAGTGACACAAGAGTTGGCTGTGGGCTGGGGAGGTGCATTGGAGACACTAGTGACACAACACACCAGATATGCCTGGGGACCGTGTGTGCTAGCACACCTGTATTACAAGCTACATCAGTTTGTGTACCATGGGTCAGTGGGATTGGGCTGCGAGGTCACATTGTTACATGTGTGGGCCTAAGAGCATCTGCCAATGACAAGACTGATACATTTCAGGGGTAGAGGTCACGGACGCAATTTCGTACACTTGTACGACATGATCACTTTGCAGCCACGGATTGGCAGGTTAGAGCACTAGCAGTGGGTGATTGATGACATTGATATGGTGATATGGAGGCCATACCTGGGATGTGAGCAGTGGGAGGATGATGCGGTAGAGCTACCCTATACCTTCCGGAGCAGGTATCTGATTGGGTAGATGCCCTATGTACTGGAGAGGCAGCTAGTAGACAGGGTGGGCAGGCAGTTCGGTAGGATCCAGTGGATGCCATCGGGTTCAGGCATGTATGCACGGACTGTCAGAGATCAGGCATAGTTTGGGCCTTTATTATCATATGATCAGGCTGTTACATAGCTCGTAGAGATGATGCCCCTATCCTGGGACATGTGGCCAGAGACTGAGGATGCCGACATGGATACCGAGTACACAACATATTGGGCCGAGCATCCATTCCCATGCCTGACAGATCCTGGAGAGCTATTAGATGGAGATGGTGGTGGGGATGGAGATAATGATGGAGATGATGGTGGTAAAGGCCGATGGAGGAGGAGGGGGGCAGTTGGAGAGAGGAGGGTTGCACTACGAAGGGAGGGTGGAGAGGACAGGCAGGCTCGGGTGGTGAGAGGTTGTGGTGGATTATCGCTACAGGTGCCAGCAGCATAGGGTCCCAAGTAGGTGTAAGTACAAGGATAGGTATAGGGATAGATACAGGGATAGGCACCAGTACAGGCATAGGGGCAGGCACCTGTACAGGGGGAGCCACAGGCAGAGCCATAGGGGGCTGAGGCAGAGGAGGATGAGCTGATGGAGCTGAGGGAGATCTACCAGGGATAGGCAGATGAGATCCAAGACCTGGAGAGGGAGAGGGATAGGCTCAAGAGGTAGCTTAAAGATACTGAGGGGGAGAAAGATCAGGCCATTCAATGCTACACAAAGGCTGAGACCGCACTGAGGGCTGGAAGGTAGGCAGTAGAGGACACAGGGGCTGGATATGCCTATGTTCTATGGGCAGGGGAGGAGATTGCCTACTAGTGGGATCTCTATTATGGTGCAGTGCCAGCTGATCAGCGAGCGAGGAGCTTCCATAGACCATTGCGGACAGCGACAACTACAGGAGGGAGCCAGAGGAGATAGGCGTCTAGTGGTGGGGTTATGGGTCCTCCACCACCACCAGATAGAGGGGACAGGAGGGATGATCCTAGGGTGGGTCCTTCAGGGGCTCAGATTCCATCAAGGCTAAGCGGCTCTGAGGGAGGGAGTTCATCATAGCCGTAGAGGGCTCCCTATGTATTAGTATTGTATCATATTTGTATGATGATGTAGACACCTTCGGGTGATTTGTAGCCATATGTATTTTGACATCATTGTATCATGACACTTTATATATATATGAGATGATTCTTCTTTGCGGCAGCTATATGCATGTGTACCTATGTAATGAGATGTTTCATGATGTATGTTTTATGTGATGCTTATGACATGGATGCAAATATGTATATGATGCAATGCAATATTTTTGTTCTTTTATGTTTTATATGTGCATGCAAATGTAAATGTGAATGTATGTAATGCAGATGAATATGATAATGCAAATAACTATTTACATGATGAGAATATAAAATGTTCTAACATGTGTTGTGTGCAGGAAGTGATACAATTGTGATATCTATATGTATGTATGAAATGCTTAATATGTGGTAATGCAGGTGAAACTACATGAAATGCAAATGTTTTTGGTGTGTCATTATACTCAGTCATATGATAGCAGGCTACATGGACTCGAGAAGGATGATGAAAGTCAATCAAGAAAGGGGGATGAAAGACAGAAGATATGAAAGTGAAAGAGCTTCTTGTGTGTTATCATCATTGAGCTTTATTATGGCAAGTAGGTTATGACAATCAAGGCATATGTTCGACCCAGAAAGTCATTGTACCTGTTTGCATGGAGATAAGATAGTTACAAACAAGGAATGCCCCAGTTCACACTAGACTCAGTGTCCTCATATCCTTGGACAAGTCATAGCATTACTAAGAGACAATCCATAAACAACAAATACAAATAGGTGACGATACCCCATCCTCGCCTTTCTAGTCAAAGACATCCTGGAGATAGAATCTCTAGTCAGAGACATCCTGGAAAAGCTAAAAGACATGTCACCAAAAGATAAAATCAAAAGAAAACCAAGACTTGACACCAACATCCACTGTAGTCCTCAAGTTTAGTGTCTCTTGTCACTTGTATAAGTCTTATTTGATTGTGGTCACAATGTTTACTTTCACAAAAAGGATAGATAGCACTAAACCATATGTTGTCTGAGTCTGTTGAAAGATTTGATTTATTGAAGCCCATTGTTGCTGCTGTCTCATCTGAAATTGACTGAATCCATGAAACTGATACTTTATTGCGAAGAAGACGGAACTTTATTGCAGATTGGCGATGCAGATGTTGCTTTATTGCGAATTGTGCGCGAATAAACTGAAGAAAACTAGAAGAAACTGTACTCCTCGAAACATGTGATGTTTTCAGTTCCACACCCATCACTAGACATAGGATTTGTCTTAGCCATAGATAGGAGCTGATTTATTATGGATGGAAAAGGAGGTGAAAAGGGAGGTGGAAAGGGAGGTTTATTATGAATGGCTAACCGATTTTGGGTAGATCAATAACAAGCCATGATAGGAATGGGTAAGTTTATTATGAATGAATAGGTTGTGAGTGTGTGCAAAGTGAAAGGATGAAAGAGAATCCTGAAGGAGGGAGGAGCAATGTCTCTATGCATGGTGCTGGTGACCCAGTTTTCACCATGGTACTTGCCTAGGGCACCACCGAAGTGGTTTTCATCATTGGACGAAATTATTTCTCTTTACTTTTTTTGATTTTTCAATGTTTTTTGTGTCACAAGGTGCCTGTTTGCCAGGTTTTCACCAACTAACGATTATTTTTGTTTTATAATTTTTTTGTATTTTTGAAATTTTTTGAGTTTTTTTTGTAGTTTTGAAATTTTTGATTTTTTTGTATTTTTGAATTAGGATACTCTTAAGAGATATGTGTAGAACCTGTGAAGGTGCATGCTGTTGATAGGATCCTCCAAAGGTTCACCTTCTATAGTTGAGAGCTGATATGCCCCATATCCATATGCTGCTGTAATGATATAAGGACCAAGCCAGTTTGGTTCGAACTTACCCTTCTTCTCTCTGTCTTGCTGATTTTTGGGGTTTTCTTTGAGAACCAAATCACCTACCTCAAATGTGCGATGCTTGACCTTGTGATTGTAGCTATGACTCATTCATTGTTGGTAAGCCTTGAGATGATTAAAAGCAGTTTGTCTTCGTTCATCCAGTAGTTCAAGCTCTTGTAAGCGAGAGACCCTATAGTCTTCATCACTGATGATGTTTTGCAAAGAGACCCATAAAGAGGGTAGCTCGACCTCAATAGGCAAGATGGCTTCAGTGCCATAGACAAGTGAATAGGGTGTAGCTCCTGTAGGTGTGCGGACACTTGTGCGGTAGGCCCAAAGTGCAGGATTAAGTTGGATATGCCAATTACGGTCAGTGTTGTCGACTATCTTTTTGAGGATTTTAAGGATTTTCTTATTAGATGCCTCAGCTTGGCCATTACCTTGGGGGTAATATGGCATGGAGAAACAATGGAAAATATGGAAGCTGTCACAGAGTTCATGAACATCTTGATTTTTGAAGGGACACTCGTTATCAGTGATAATGGAAACAAGAATACCGTATCAGCAAATGATATAGTTGAGGATGAACATAGCAATCTATTTTCCAGTGATTTGTGTGAGAGGCATGACTTCAATCCATTTTGTGAAATACTTTGTGGTAGTGATAATGAATTTATGACCATTGGAAGAAGGAGGGTGAATCTTTCCTATGAGATCGAGTCCCCACTGACAAAAGGGCCAAGGAGATGCAATTGGTTGAAGTTCTTGTGCTGGCACATGTATGAGGTCTCCATGAATTTGACATTGCTTACATTTTTTGACAAACTGATATGAGTCCTTTTCCATATTGGGCCAGTAATATCCAGTCCTGATGAGTTTCTTAGCCAAGGTAGGAACACTAGCATGTGGACCACATATCCCTTCATGTACTTCACGTAACGCAATTTGAGCTTCGTCACTTTCTAAACATCTAAGAAGAGTTCCATCTAGACCTCATCGGTATAGGATATCAGCTAAAATAACATATCGAGAGGATTGGTGAATGAAAGTACGACGTTGGTTATTTGATAGATTAGGAGGTAGGGTATTGTCATGAAGGTATGTGAAAATGGAACCATATAACTGGGACTCAAGACCAACAACACATATCATCTCAGTAGGAATGATCTCATATGAAGGAACCAAAAGGTTATCCACCAAGAACTCATAGCGGGTCTCATTTGGAGGTAGATCGACCAGTGAAGCAATTGTAGCCATGGCATCTGCGACTCGATTCTGCTCTCTTGGTATCTACTCAAAATCTATCTTTGTGAAGTGTTGTTTTAGGTCATCCACCATTTGTTTGTAAGGCATTAATTTTTCATCTTTTGTTTGGTAATCATCAATTTCTTGATGGATGACAAGTTGAGAGTCCCCAAAAACATGAAGTTCCTGGATCTTCCATTGAACTATGATCCGTAATCCAGTTGTTAATGCCTCATATTCCGCTATATTGTTAGTGCAAGGAAATGATAAGCGGTATGATTTTGGTATAGAATCCCCTTGAGGAGTTATAAAGAGGATGCTAGCTCCTGCCCCATGCTGTGTGTATGAGCCGTCGAAGTACAGTTGCCATGGCTTTGCATGTGACATTGTTAAAATGGATTCATCTAGAAATTCTGAACTTAGAGGAACATCATCTATCATGGGAGCATTTGCTAATTGATCTATGATGGCTTGTCCTTTTATTGCTTTTCTGTCCACATACTCAATGTCGAATTCACTCAAGAACATTACCCATTTGGCTAGTCGCCCAGTAAGTGTTGCTTTATTGAGAAGGTATTTCAAGGGATCGATTCTTGCAACCAACTTAGTCTTATGAGTGAGCATGTAATGTCATAATTTCTGCGAAGCAAAGACCATGGCGAGACATGCACGCTCAATTGGTGTGTAGTTTAGATCATATCCCACCAATGTGCGACTGATATAGTATACTGCTTTTTCTTTGCCCTCAGCAATTTGTTGTGCTAAGAGTGCCCCCAGTGCTGTTGGAGTAGCTGATATGTATAGTAACAAAGGATGATCTTGAACTGGTGGCATCAAAACTGGTGGATTCAGAAGATAATCTTTGAGTGTCTAGAAATCTTGTTGACAGTTATCATCCCATTTGAATTTGATGTTTTTATGTAGCAAGTGCTGAAAAGAATTACACTTATCTGCAAGTTGCACTATGAATCTTCATATGGACTGGAGTCTCCCTTGTAAAGACCGAAGTTGACTGATATTTCTTGGTGGTTGCATCTCCAAGATGGCCTTGACTTTTGCTGGATCAGCTTCGATTCCTCTTTTGGATACAATGAATCCTAGAAGCTTCCCAGAAGTTACTCCAAAAACACATTTCTTGGGGTTTAATCTTACTTTGTATTTTTCCAACCGATCAAAGATGACTGAAAGTATGTCTAAATGTGTATTTCTGTCTATTGATTTTTCCAAGAGGTCGTCGACATAATATTCCATGGTTACATGCATGAGATCATGAAAGATAGTAGTCATGGCTCTTTGATATGTAGCACCTGCATTTTTTAGCCCGAAGGGCATGACATTCCAGCAGAAAGTTCCCCAAGGACAAGTGAATGATGTTTTGTGTTGATCTTTGGGTGCAATCCTTATTTGATTATAACCAGAGAATCCATCCATCAATGATAACATTTCATGACCTGCTGTGAGATCAACAATCAAGTCAATATTTGGTAATGGGAAGTCATCCTTTGGACAAGATTTGTTGATGTCTCTAAAATCTGTACATATTCTGATGCTACGATCTGGTTTACTGACAGGCACTAAGTTGGAGATCCATTCAGGATAATCAATTGGGCGTATGAATCCGACAGCCAATAATTTCTCAAGTTCTACTTTGACTAGTAATGCCACTTGTGAATGCATCTTTCTTAATTTTTGTTTCATTGGTTTTGCCCTCGGTTTCACTGTCAAATGATGCATTACCAAATCCGGATCTAATATAGGCATATCAGCGTATGACTATGCAAAGTTGATTTGTTGTTCTTTGAAGAAACTTATGAATTTTGACCTTTCTGACTTTGTCAACGATTGAGCCAGGAATATGTTGTGTGGAACCTCTTCTGTACCAATGTTTGTTTTGATAGTCTCCTCTACCAGCATGGATGACTTTTCCTCATATGATGCTGGGAGAATGTCGAGCCTTCCATCTTCGAGTGCCTCAGAGAGGTTTTCGCCCTTAGATATGTCCTTTCTTTTTACTTTTTTGGGGTCAGATAGCTCCACAGTGTGGTTTTCACCTAACACCCTTGGTTTGTTCTTATTTTCACATTTTTGTGACTGGAAGGTCTGACACCCTCACCAAAATATGCCACACTGTTGAGTTCTATAGTGTATCCCGCTTTATGGTCCCCAGGGGGAAGATCATCTCGTATGCCAGGATAGTCAATAAAAGCTTCATCATTTTGGAATGTGTCAAACTGTGCAGGTCCTTCATGATCCCAGTCAATGAGTTGGTGGTGAACAAGGGGAAGGCCTTTAATGTCTTCGAAGTTAGCAGGGCTAAGAGTGAAGATGCAGTTATATTCAGGTATGTCAAGGTAATTATCGAGGTCATCGATGGCACTCTCCTCATCAGTCTTGATCATGAGTGAATCCAAATTATCATCACTAGTAGTGCCTTCTGGGACAGGTGTTCTCATCCTATGTGATTTCAACCTAGAACCTTGAGACAAGGACTGTGTGGAATCCTCATGGGTTGTTTCTTGACCAACTCTGAACTTTTTATAAAATTCCTCTTCTTCTATGGGTTCATCTGGGTCTCTGAATGTCTCAATGAGCTCGTAGTCACTGGAGGACTTATCTGAACCCCATTCCCATTTGTTGGAGTCTGTGGAATAGCGATCCTCCTGTTGAATTTTGGCAGCTTTGATTTGTAAGGCTTCTTCTGTCCTTTTAGTGTGGACCTTGGAAGTCAGGAAACCAAGTCCCTTCGAGCGTTCCTTTTTGAATTTCAATTCTGGTTGTAAAGGTTCAATGATGCCTTCCTTTCATAACCCAAGAGGGCTTTTTCCATCATACCCAAATTTTTGTAGAATCTTGAAGCCTTTGCCATATTTCTCACATGGTAGACTAATGTGATCTTGTGTGTCATCTTCAATGTCTTTGTAAAGCATTTTGTATAAGTCTTCCTCTTCCAGTTCACCCCATCTTTGAAAGGTAGTAGGGTCCCATTTGAGTACCATGATGGATACTTTCTTGTTAGGATGTGGTCTTCCATATTCTTTTGGGGAACTCATGACTTGTTGTAAGTACATGGTCTGATTTAAAGTGTATTTCCCCATGCACTTGTCCTGGAATTTGCCTTTAAGCTCACCTTGTTTTGATGTCGAAGGTTTTAATGACTCAGGATCAATGTATGCCGAAGAAGGAATAGCTTCACGATTACTGGGAATGATGGTCTCAGTTTTTGATCTTAGGTTATTGCAGTATATGAACGGATTAGGATCATTGTTAACTATTACCTCCACTCCATTGTGAGGAAACTTGATACATTGATGATATGTAGATGGGACTGCCCTCATTTCATAAATCCAAGGATGTCCTAGCAACATGTTATAAGTGAGATCTAGATCTAGGACTTGACAAACCAAATCCTTCGTAACTGGCCCAACTCTGAGAGGTAAGGTGACTGTGCCCTTGGACAAACGCTCTTCATCATCATATGCCTTGATGGTGATTTGATTTGTAGAATTCATAGCTTTATCAGAATATCCCAATTGTTTAATTGTGCTCAATGTACAAATGTTTAGACTAGCTCCTCCATCTATCAGGACTCATTTTATTCGATGTTTGTGTATGAAGGCTTCAATGTGTAGTGGTGCATTATGTGGCTGACTTACGGAGGCATCGTCGGCTTCTGTGAATGTGAGGGAATGTGGAATGGAAAGGTATCCCACCATGGCTTGAAACTGGTCCACGTTTAGATCAGTATGAATGGCGGTGTCTCTCAAGATTTTGTCAAGAATAGCTTTATGAGCCGGGGATATGCATAAGAGCTCAAGGATGGAAATGAGCGCGGGTGTCTTCCCTAACTGTTCTACAAGGTAATACTCGGGTTTGGTTGATGAGGAAGTGGTGTTCTTGGCTGTAGCACCTTGCAAAATGATTTTACCTCGATGGGTTGTAACATGACATTCAAAGGTAGGTTCAGAAGAAGATCCAACACCTTTTAGGACAATCTTAGGTCTCTTGGTAGAATTCTCAGGGGTTTTGTCCTTGATGATAATGGTAGAGACATAATTGTCCATCGAGATGTGGTTGATGGTTGAATCATAGTTATAAGATGCTCTAGTATAGTTGGTTTGATCCTCTGTGGCTTTAGCTTTTCCCTTGTCATGCTTTAGGAATAGTTCCTTAAACATCTCATGTTCTTGATTGGATGAGTGTCCCTCAATCTCAATGTCACCCCTATCAATGAGATCTTGTATGATGTTCTTTAGTCGATGATAATTTCCTATCTTATGACCCTTGCTCTTATGAAATTCACAATACTCATCATCATTCCACCAATTTGGTTTAACCTTTGGTTCATATAAAGGAAAATCTGGAACTGTGATTACCTTGTTTGCCACTAGCTTTTTGAAAACTGACTCAAGTGGTTCTCCCAATGGAGTGTACTTCCTTCGTGATCTGGAAGTTGTTTGAGTATTCACTTGATTGTTTGTAGAAATTGATCCCAAAAAGATGAATTTGGGTCACACTATATTGGCATCAACAACACCATCATTGACTGTGTTCTTGTTTTTATTCCAAAATCTTGGCTTATCTTTTCCTTTATAGTCATCTTTGTTTTCCTTGAATATCTTAATGACTCCTTGCTCAATTAGGACCTTCTTTGTTGCTAAGCCTTTTTCAATGATGTCCTTGAAGGTAGACAAACAAGATTTTCTTAGATCATAGCCAATGTCTTTGTTAACATTTTGTGTGAACATTTCTACCATTTGTTTTTGTGGAATTTCACAAGAGCATCTGCTGGCTAGATTCCTCCATCTTTGTAAAAATGATGCAAAAGATTCTCCATCCCTTTGCTTGGTGTTGCACAAAGTAGTGACTGATATGTCTATCTCTATGTTGTAGGAGAAATTTTGAATAAATGTCTCTGCTAGATCACCCCATGACTTAATACAAGGTGGAAGTTGGGAGAACCATTCCATAGCTTGATCAACTAAGCTTTGTGGGAATAATCTCATCAAATATGTCTCTTCTGCTGCTACCTCAATGCAAGCTATGAAAAATTGTCTTATGTGTGCCTTAGGATCCCCTTTGCCTCTATACTTATCAAACTTAGGTGTCACAAAGTGTGTAGGAAATGGAGGCATTGGAATACTTTTGTCAAATGGATAGGGACATATGTCTCTCATTGTGTATGTTGGCTTTGGTGTATTTATGTCCTCCATTTTCTTTTGGAAGTCCCTGATTTGTTGTTCCAAATTTCTCTTAGGTGGAGATCGACTTCTTGGACCATACCCTATGCTTGAGGCACCAATTGGATGAGGAGCATGTTGCATATATGGATGATATTGATCATACACATGTTCATATGGAGGAGGTCTATAGTGATGCTGCATATATGGACCACTTGGTATAGATTCATGTTGAGGAATGCCATATCTCTTTTGTCCATGTATACCATACTCTATAGGCATGTCATGTTCTAATGTGTTGCCCCCAAATTTGACATGGGGTTTCCTTGTGTCCAAATTTTGAGCATCCCTTTGAATATCCAATTTCTTTGGTGGTTGATCCTTAGCATTGATATGTGATTGAGCATATTTCTCTACATAAGACTTCCATAATGGTCTGCAAAGGTGAGTATCATATGCTTGACCATGTGTATGTGGGACCTCTTGTTTTTGAAGCAAAGATGATGGTGATCCAGGTACCATATATGGTCCTCTATTTCCTCCACTATTAGGCCTCCTTTGATCCATGTTGGAGTGAGTTTCTTGCAAAGGCCGATTTTCCATTATTTGAGACATGTCAAAATCATGAGGTATCTTGGCTCCACTTTGTGCCATCATTTGTAAGAAGTATTGCCTATCCCTCCTCATTATTTCCTCAACCAGTTGATTGAAATGGGGATTCATAATGGATTCTTCCACATCTACTGAATGTACGGAAAAGTTTTCCATACTGTCATTTTGTGTATCATTGTTGTTTGTAGTGTCCATGTTCTCAACATTTGGAATGTTTCTATAGGCATCCATGTCAGGTAATGTGTTATGATCAGTATTGAAAAAGACATCATTGTCATACTCATAAACACTCGTGTTTGTGGACTCTTGAGCCTCTTTAGTTTCTCTCCTAGATTTTTGAAGACGGGTTTCAACCATGAACTAGGTATTGACCAAGATGTGTGAGACTAGATGAAAAATGGAAAAAGTATGGAAGACCAAGAGTTGGATGAAATGTAAATGAATCTGAGGTGTACTTGCAATGTCCAAAGTGTAAGACCAAGTATGTATGTAGTAGAGTAGGTGTGACTTCCAAAGAGAGGATAGTTTCTCTTGATGAGGTAAGTTGACCTTGACTCTAAGTAAGACCAAATGAGACCCAAAGGTGATAGACCTTGATGAGGGACCACTTAGCAAAGTGTTGTTGTATGTAGTGTGTTGACAAAGTATGATGAGGACAAACAAGTGACCTTTTGACTCAAGTTTAGACAATTGTGAATGTAAAGTGAGATGTGAAGCAATGATGGAATGTGTGAGACCCAAAGACAGGTTGAATGCTAAATGAAACCCTGGAGAAATAACCTAGGAAGCTCAAGAATTCTGAAACTGACTGTGTTTGTTTGCTGGATTGTAACAGTTTTTTTTGTTTCAATTTTGATCACAGACGCGCCTGTATACTTCACAGACATGATTTCCTGACATAGACATGGTTTTGTTTAACACAAACATGCTTCTGAGATTTTTGCAAAATGCACTGTTAATTCTAAGAACACAGATGCGTTTCTGCCCTTCACAGACGTTGTTATACAACACAGATGCTATTATGTCAGACACAAACGTGTTTCTGCAAAATTTGTGCCATTTTTTTTCCAATCTATGAAGTCATTTTGTTGTGACCAAATCTGACTATTTGACTATTTTTCGTGACAAGAGGACACAGTGTTGATGAAGACCCAATGTTTGCAAGTGTCTAGACTCAAAATGACTCCAAAAAAAAAGTGTGTTGTTTGATGTAAAAATGTTTTTGAATACACTTGAAGACACAAAAGACACAATGTTTTGTTGTTTGGTCTTGAATGTTTTGAATGTTTAAAATAAGTCAAGCAAAATTCTTATGGCTGGCCAAGACAATAGTTGTTGATCCCACATGGGGTTTTACCCCCGAGGCTACGCTATTCAGAGCAGATACTTAGATGATTGACCTCACTGGCTCCACCCTCGGCACTCACTTCTCGGGTCAGCCAAGCATCAGTCCCCACGAAAAATCCCTATGGCGAACTTTGTATCTCTACTAAGAACTGTATGTGTGTGGGCTGCTACCAGAGGTCCGACCTCCTGCCCCAACAACTAGAAGGATTTGGGCTTCTAAAACAAAAAGGTGCTAGTAAGGGTATCTGCTCGTGTGGCCATACATGCGGCACTTTCAACTCTGTAAATACAGAAGGCTCCCAGCCGGTGGGGGTTACGCCCTACAACTGATCAAATAAATTTGATCAAACAGGTTTATGGGGAGACATAGTGTCGGTATGAACTAATTAGCACATGTTATCCATAGTTTTCACCATGAATACAGTTGTTTATAGTGGTTCAGAAGAGGTGGGTTTTCCTCGCTACCACTTGGGTCATTCTCTTCTCACTAGTAGTCCTAATGACCACATAGGAAGACAAGCCCTCTAAAGATTAAACAAAAAGAGCCTATTGCTCAAGACATAAAAGACAATGGTTCAATTTTAGTGCACCAATTGAAGTGTTTTCTAGTCTATGAAAACAAGGAACACAATAAAAATCCAAAAACCCTTGCCAAGGACCTGCAACAAAGAGCTGTTAGTAGTTTGGATTGTTTCAAATAATCACCCCTTCCTACAAGCACACAAGTTAGGTAAATTTTAAACCCAAAAGACTTTGTGAAAATAGGGGCCTTCAACAAAACGTTTTGCTTTCAAGACAAGCTACACCAATTTCGTTAGCTAGATCTGAAAATGTTAGCTCAAAATAAACCAGATTTGAAACCTTAAATGCAAAACCCAAAACTGAATCAATAAACCCAAAATTTGAAATTGGTGCACACAAACATGATTACCTTCGACACAGATGCGACTTCCTGACACAGACGCAGTTCTGTGAGACATAGACGTCAGAACTTAGACGCGACTTCTGGACACAGATGCGGCTAAAAACACCACAAACGTGACTTCAGAACACAAATGCGGTTTCCAGAATCTGCAAAATAAAATACTGTCGATAACACAGACGTGGTTCCAGATGTCGTAAACGTGCCAGGAAATCAAAAATGCGATCCGAAAGTACGTAGATGCGAAAATATCAAAATGCTATTGAAATTATCAGATTTGCAACTTCAAAACACAAAATTTGCAATAAGGATGTTAAATGCGAAAAGGGACAAGAGTTCCACCGAGCGTGCCAAAATGTATATGGTAAAAATGGATAACCAATAATAACGATATTGAAAGGCTAAATGAATTCAACCACAAAAACCCTAGCCTAACAACAACAAAGATCCACCATAACATATGAAGATTACCTAAGACAATGCAAATCAAATGAAATCACAAAGATTATACCATCACATGTCCAATAGGGTTTTGATCTCCATTCTTCCTATCTCCATTGATCTTGCTTGATATATTTGCCCTCAGATTTTATGTGCACAAGAGCTCAACAAAGAATAGAATGTGGTTGCAAGTAGGATCGTAGTGTAGTCAAGTCATTAAGATGATTGATTAAGATGATTGATTAGCATTTGATAATGAAGGAAGTATCTCCTTATATAGAAGACACTATATGAAATGGAGGGATAAGATTGAGAGGTGTAAAAGGGGGTCGGCTATGATTAGAGGGTAGGTAAAAGAAATAATAAAATAATGAAAGGGGTAGGTAGTGTATGAATTAAGAGATGAATGACATGTGTCATGGGTAGAAAAGGTTAATGAATTAATTAAATAAATAAAGATTTATTTAATTAATAGAAGAAGTGGGATAATTAAATAAATAAGATATTTATTTAATTTAGGAAAAGGATAATTTAAATAAATAAATAAAGATTTATTTAATTAATAGAAGAATTAAGCTTAGATAATTAAATAAATAAAATATTTATTTAATTAGACTAGACAATTTTAGGTGTCTACAATAGCAGCTACAACAAGTTGTTGTAGCTGGAAGAAAGGAACATGACTCAACACAAAATAAACATTTCAAACTACAATTAGTTACAAAGATCAAATAATTGACATTACAAGACAACACCATGACAAAAGATTTTACCAAAGAACCCAAAACAATTTATTTGAAGCCGATTATAAGGTAGAAACATGACAAAATACATTGCAAAAGTCCATATGGTAGTTGTTCTAAAGCTAATTTACTTGCTTTCAGAGTTGCTAAAGTTGAACCATAGCTGAAGCATTTCTCTTGGTCAATTTTGGAAGCTGTGATTGCAAAAAAATAACTTGAAAAACTATGTTAGAGTAAAGCATTAAGATACTAGTTTCTTGAAAATAATTGTTTGAGAACACAACAATACATATAGACTTCCAAATATGTCTTAGAACAACTTGTCTAATAGAATCAACAATAACATTATTGTGCAACCTAAGGCCAAGAAGAGGTTCTTTCCAATTCCATTTATGTTGAAAAATAAGAAAAAAAGTTTTTGAAGATAGAATTCTATTGTTTCTTAGCAAAGGAGCAGTCCCAAAATGTATGTTTCATATTTTCCATGCTGTTGAAGAAGGGATAGTTAACTAGTTGAACTACAATACACCTTAATGTACCTCCAATGGGCAGCTTATGAAGTAAAACTTTCAAGGACAACATTTGAGTCTCCACATCAGTTTGTGTTTTCCATATTTATGCACTCATATTGTTCCATCTTTTGGTACTAAATCTTCATTTCCAATTCTAGTTGAGCCGAGGAAGGATATTCCAATGACGTAAGGACTGGAGATAAAATTTCTTAAATGAAAGAAAGTTATAATGAGATGAAACAAACCAATTTCAAACTTTAAAAAAGTTGCATTCTCTTGGAGTGCAAATTTTCATGGACAACTAAATTGGAACTAATGATTGCACAAATATGAAGAAAGCTTATACTTATTGTTCAGCCCAAACTAATTTTTAATGTTCAACCATGCAGCCCAATCAAATGTGCTAAAGTGGAGGCAAACATAAGAGATCATTTGGATCTACAAACATTTAAATCTTTCAAATTTGAAACAAATAATTGATAAAGTGAAATCTAGAAGGATTTTTGCATCCAAAATTCATTTGTCTTATTTCTTAAAAACCTGTATTGGAGTTTAAAATATCAATTTGAAGTCCCAAACTAGGTTTGGCAATCCCAAGAGTTTTATTAATTAGATTTTAGAGAGAACATCATGTTTGAAGTTCACTATGCTTCATATCCATATTCTCAATGGACACAAGACCTTGTAAAATAGAGGTCCATGCTCTTAAGTCCACAATTATAAGGTTCTTTACAAGTCAATTTATATTTGACATGTGGTTTGGTACTAACCTAAACTATGTCCCAAGGGAAACAAAAAGTAGACTAGAGATGATACATGACAAGCTCTATCAAGAGTTATTGTTCCTTTGGCCAATGTTCAAGGTTCCTTGGACATAAGGAAGTGGATACAATTCAATTGATTGAATGAGTTTGTATTTTTATTATCTACGAACTCATAGCTTTAAGATTTCAAAGACATAATATAAATTTTAATCTAAAAATGATTTTGAGTCCATCTAGTATTCTCTATATGTTTGAATTCAATACATCCTTTGAACTTATGTAAATATTAGATTATTATTCACAATGACTATATATTTTCATTGCCTACATTGTCAGCCAAGTTTTGCATTTGTATTATCCATTGCCTTTTCAACATATCAATATATTATCATTCAAAATCAAATATCATTATCAAACCTATCCATTGTTAGGATTCCCAAAGATACTGAGGGGGGGGGGGGGTGAATCAGTATCTAACCAGTTAATAGATTTTCTGATCTTATTAAATAAATTGCATTCCAAAACAGTGTACCAGTAAACAAGAATTAATGCAGTAAATATGAACAATAAACACAACATAGAAAGCACACCATAACACAAGATTTTTGGCAAGGAAACCCAGTGTGGGAAAAACCTCGGTGGGATTTGTGACCCACAATATTCACTCACTGGCCAAAGAATGGATATTACTTACAATAGGTGGTGCCTGTACATGCAGGAAGGCCAACTGCCTAAAGCTCACTACTCAATTACAAAAAGAAGTCTCACTGACCTACAAAATGGATTATGGAAATCCAATGTGATGTACTGTTACAAAAAGCATCTGTTATGCCAGGTTCAGTACCAGTTTAAGCTCATACAACAACCATAAACCTTACTCCAAAATCTACCTTAATATTCGCTCATCATATCCATCTATGTATGTATCTCTTCTCTACTACAAAATGATCTACAAGATCTCATACTTATCTATGAGTCGTATTACAATATGCCATGTCAGCTTACAAAAAGATATTACAATTAAATACAATATACAATAAACAAAATCATGTCGACCAGGGTGCCGATAATCATATTTGTCGCTGCCGGTGAACTATCTGTCGGTGTAGAGTCTATCGGTGCTGGTGCCTACCAGTGCCATAGGATTGCAAGGTTGCCATCAATGAAATTACCTTCAATCACCTACAATTCTCATTGGAGTGTGCAATGCCAACAATCACCCCCTTTGGCATTGATGGCAACACTCATGAGAAAAATCCAAAATTGTATATCCAAAAATTGAAGTCCAAAAATCTTACCAAAACTGTGTGCTCCCCCTGAGCAGATGATCTCTTCTATCAATCACTTTTTCTCATCTCTACTACTCCCCCTTTGACATCAATGACAAAGGATGTCAAAATGTTAACTGAGTGTAGATATCAGCTAGAACCTTGTAACTGGTTGGTTACAATCTAAAAAAGGTCTACTAATACAAAATTCAGGCTCTCAGTGAACCTGTTACTGTCCTTCAATACCACCTCTATTCTTTGAATTGTACTGGTGAGGATATGCATTTTCTCTTACAGTGTCTTTAGTCCTTGAACAATTGCCTCTGAGATCTCTTTTCTCAAAGATATGAGGTAGTCCAATTTGGGACTGAGTCTACATTTAAGATCTTTTGCCTTGTACTTTATTCTTTCCTTCTCTTGTTCCAAATTTTCAAGATTCTCCTCAAAACCTACTATCTCCTGTTCTATAATTGATAAAGGTTTTGATGAACCGATGAGATTGTCAGCTATATCATTTATTTCCTTCTATACTTTGTTGATCTCCTTGTCAATATCTATTGTCAAAATGTTAGTCTTTATCTATTGTCAAAATGTTAGTCTTACATGTATCTCTGTACTACTCTTTAAACTCCATTATTGTTTTGTTTAGTGCAGGTAAAAGGGTATCATTGTGTCCCATGCACTTCTTTATTGTCTCATCAAAGAATTTTTTTTTTCCTTATTCATTTTCTCTTTAAATGTCCCCTGATTAATTTGACCAACTACCAAAATGTTACCGGTGATATACTTAGACAATGTGTCTAATTGACTTAGGGAATCTTTATTTTCCATATGCACTTGGGTGGTATCAATTTTAGAATAGGAATTGTATCATCAATAGCCTTATATGCTAGTGCATTACAATCTGTGATTTTCTTAATGTAATCCAATAATACCTCTGTCACATTCGTTGGTCTAAATTATGTCATTGTAGTACCAGATGTTTGTTCAATTGCCTTCACAATCTGCATGCTACCAGTGTGAGTAACCTCTTTTCTTGTATTGATCTCTGGTAGGTTAGTTTGTGTTTTCATTTCAACTAGCAAAGGCTTGGGCTTCTCAGCTATTACCGGTGGCACTGTCTCTGCATGAACCTATGACTCAAACTTTTTTTGTTCTTGTTTCTCAAGCTATGCCTCAGTCGGTTTCACTATGCTCTCTATTGCCAGTATCTCTAATGAAGTCTCAGTGGTATTCACTGCCCATTTCTTAGTATGCACCTCTGTACTGTCCACTGCCAATTTCTCTACTGGTTTCATTATCTTAATAGTATCCGGTTGTTCTAACTCTGTGGGTTTAGCAATGTTAGCATCAATGTTGTCAGTTACCAATCTAGTCGCTAGGGGATCAACTAATTGTTCAATTTGTGTCTCAATCCCAATCTCCATGTTTTCAACTGCATGCTCTACATGTGTCTCAACTATAATGTTGTCAGCCGATGGCTCAATAGCCACATCTTGCTTCTCACCAGTGGTTTCCTTATCAACCACAATATTGACCTCTTGTGTATCAATGTTCATTGTGTACAAGATCTCTGATTCAGGATTTATGTCCTCATGTGGAGTCTCCACATCCTTAGTAGCTGGTGGTGTATCAACAGTCTAAGCCGATGGAGTGACAGAAAGAGGTGGGGGCAAATTGTCTATCACTTTTATGTATGGTAGTCCACCTACCTTTCCTTTACCTTTCTATCACTTTGAAATTCTTGGGTCTTTTAAGCTCTTCTTGTTTTTCTTTTTCCACAAAGAAGATATCTCATTTGTCTGTTGTCTCTTCAGTGATTTCATTCACTCTACTAACCATTAAAGATACATGATGGCGACCACTAGAAAATACTGTTCTGTCAGCCTCACTTATTAACTCATCAATTTCTTCTACTGATTTTACTAGATGTACAACAAGCAACTTTTCAATCTTTATTTTCTTATCCAATTCCATAATAGCTAGCCTCTTTGCATCAAGTCTCCTATACAAGACACTAGGTAAATCATCTACAACTTCTATCAAAAATTTCTTATAGATATCTAGATGTAGAATGATACTATTTTCTATGCTTTCCTTTTCTTCATTTGTGAAAGTATCATACAATTTGCTAACATTTGACAAGTTTCCATCCTCTATTATTTCATTCAGAAGATTTTCAAGAGGAGAGATAAATTGTTTTAACTTTTTCTTCCTTGGTGTCATTTTCTTTGTCGGGGGCCTTACTGCCTTTTGTTTCTTTCTTGCTCTCTTTGGTGCAGGAGAGGGTGTCGGTGAAGGTTTTATTTTTCTTTCTACTCTCTTAAACTCAGCTGAGATTTCACAGTTAGATGAAATTCCAACTGGTGAAAGGTGAGCTTCCTATTGTAACCCTTACAAGTCACTTTCCTTAATACTAGTGATATTCAATAAGTTTTCCTTGATCTCTTTTGCTTGTTTTGTTGCTTTTCTAATATGTTTCTCTCTCTTCTTCCTTTGTTTAAGTGTTTGTACCTTGCTCTCAATGGTTTCAGCATTACCAAATATTTTCTCTTTAGGTTCTCTAGGGGCTTCAAGTAGGGCTTTGGCATATGTCTCAATTATGTTTACATCAGCCTCATAACCCATCTCTGTCACCCAAATAGTTCTAGGAACCACTGCCTCCATCCAAATTTCATCTTTCTTAATAACAAAACAAATTTCTTTCTGATATTTGTCAACAATGTTTTGAGGTAGTCTTTCCCTTGTCTTCATTTGAGCCTTAAATGCTTGGAAATATTCAGTTATATTGTTTTCCCTATTAGCTCCCATGCCGGTAAAGATATCCAATAGTTGTTTGCCTACCAGTATGTCAAAACCAAATTATTTCCTTCTTATACCAGGAACTTCCTTTGTAATATATAGCATTAGGCACACAAGAAGATTACCAAATCTGAAAGTACCTTTCTTTTCACCTTTGATTTTCTTCAAATTGTCAATTATCTCATCTTTCAGCCATTCACGTATCTCTATCTTAGCATCACTATTCACCATATCATAAGCACTCTTGATACATAAACTAGAAACAGAGTTCAATCTATTAGCATGTGTAGTTTTGTATCCTAGTATCATGCTAATGAATCTAACATATATGTCTTTTACATCATTTACTCTTAAGGATCGGCTGTCATGGGTTACATCAGTTAATGTCATCATAGTGTCATTTGAAACTTTCTTTGTTTTGTCAAGCCTACTACCAATGGAAGGTAAGCTAGTCATCGCCCTAACTACTTCTCTTGTGATCTTGTGGATAGAGTCAAGCCAAAATAATTCTCCATGCACTCTACTTAGTACAATCTTCACAACTTCCTTAGGGAAATCCAGAATATCAAGTATTTCCACAAAACCTAGGGTATCTATAATTTTGTGTTCCGGTTTTACAACACCATTTTCATCACAAATGACAACACCATTTTCATCACAAATGACATTCTTATACATATTCATGATTTCTTCAACACCTAGTCCTCAATATGACAATGTATGTATTTCCTAGGGTCTTCTACATATGCAACTCCTTTGGGTATTTTAGAGAATGCACCTAGGGTATCATCCTTCTTCTCTACTTCGGGTATGATCTTGAATATGGGCCTAGGGCGTTTAACCACTTCAATGACACTAGGGTTTGCAATGAATTCAGGAGCAGAAGAGGAAGCCATTGATAAATACCTTAATCCGCCTTTAGGTTTGGATGCTTGAAATATTTTGCTTCACGTCTCGCCGTGGATGCCTTCGCTTGGGTTTTTCACGCTCTTAGGAAATTTGAATGCTTGGTGAGTGAAAAAGAGTGAAAAACACTTGCTTTATAATGTCTTTTCCTTCAACTACCATAATAAATGCTTGTCGGTTAAGTGAAACTTAACACATCTTTCGGTAAAGAAGCAATTCATCTTCTTACCATCAATCGGGGGTAAACTGACATGATTTTCAATTAGTTGCCATACCCCCAAAGGGTTTTAGTTCAGTTAGATGAATAATCTCCTACCGGTGGAGTGATACTCTATTCTACTGGTGAAGGAATAGTCTCATCAGCATTCTAATCTCTCTTTTTAATCCATTGTTTTAAAAATTATTTCTTTACTTCATCAACCTTCTCTTTGTCTTTCAAATTGGGTCCTTTGTTATTTGTCAATGATCCCTTACTTCTACAAAATTTTGCAATATGTCCAATCTTGTTACAAGTATAACAAGTCACATTTTTTTTTTCTGAATAGCCTTTCCATATCCTATGCCAGTATGTGTTCTGCATTGATTAGATAGGTGTCCAAATCTTCCACAAACATAACATCTTACATTCATTCTGCAATTTTTTGAATTATGACCAATTTTGTTGCATTTGGAACATTGACCAATGGATGCATTAGTGTTCTGATAGTTTCTAGATCTACACTGACTTGCTCTATGACCATACTTGTTATAGTTAAAGCATTTTCCATTAAATTTGTAAGCATTAGGTTGTCTTACCAGTTTATTGTGATCATGATTGTTTGTAGTATTAGAGATTTCACCAACTTCAAAGCCAAGTCCATTAGTATCTCCATCAGTTCTCTGATTTTTCAACATGTTATCAAGTTCTTCTAAACTTTTTTTGAATTTCTCTTTGTGTTGATTTGCAGTAGCCAACTCATTTTCCAAGATTTCCTTTTGTCTCATAAGTTCATTTTTATCATGTTCCATATGGATCAGATCTGTCTTCAATGTATCATTTTCATGATTGAGTCTTAGATTTTCAGTTCTAGCATCATTGAGTCTTCTAGTCAAGTCTTCTTCATTCTTCTTTATGTCTTCAATGTCTTTACAAAGCCTCATAGTCATATCTTGCATCTCATCCCTCATAGTACTATTTTCTTGTCTCAACTTGTTCACAAGGTCATTAAGAGTTTCCTTTCATCATCATCACTCTGCATCTTGTCATGAAGTTCTCTTCTTTTGCTTCTAGCAATAGTGAGATTTTCTTGAAGTCCTTAAATGAATTCCTATGCAATCTTCAGATGATCTTCAAGTTTGATATTCTTCAACTTTTCTGCATCATAATCTGAAAGAGCTATTTCCAATTGCTTTCTCAAGTTTTCCATCTCTACCGGTGTCAGAATCTCCCTCAAGTTGTTAGGCTTTTGAAAATAGAGGACCAAGCTCTGATACCAATTGTTAGGATTCCCAAAGATACTGAGAGGGGGGGGGTGAATCAGTATCTAACCAGTTAACAAATTTTTTGATCTTATTAAATAAATTGCATTCCAAAACAGTGTACCGGTAAACAAGAATTAATGTAGTAAATATGAACAATATACACAACATATAAAGCACACCATAAAACAAGATTTTTGGTAAGGAAACATGGTGTGGAAAAAACCTTGGTGGGATTTGTGACCCACAATATTCACTCACTGGCCAATGAATGGATATTACTTACAATAGGTGGTGCCTACACATGCAGGAAGGCCAACTACCTAGAGCTCACTACTCAATTACAAAAAGAAGTCTCATTGACTTACAAAATAGATTATGGAAATCCAATGTGATGCACTACTACAAAAAGCATTTGTTATGCCAGGTTCAGTACCGGTTTAATCTCATACAATAACCATAAACCTTACTCCAAAATCTACCTTAATATTTTCTCATCATATCCATCTATGTATGTATCTCTTCTCTACTGCAAAATGATCTAGAAGATCTCATACTTAAATATGAGTCTTATTACAATATGCCATGTCGGCTTACAAAAATATATTACAATTAAATACAATATGCAATAAACAAAATCATGTCGGCTAGGGTGTCGGTAATCATCTTTATCACCGTCGGTGAACTATCTGTCGGTGACTGCTGGTGCCATAGGATTGCAATGTTTCCATCAATGACAATACCTTCAATCACCTACAATTCTCATTGGAGTGTGCAATGTTAGGCCCAATATGGAAAGATAATGTACTAAGAGGGGAGGGGTGAATCAGTACTTCAAAACTTTTCTTCAATAATAACTTTACTGTTATGCATAAATCGAATAGTACAGTAACATAATATAAAGCTAAAACAAATAGATAACAATCATACATGATTCACTCCATAACACATATATTTTGGTTACGCATAAACTCTTGGTTAGAGAGAAAAACTGTGGTGGGGATGGCACCCACAACTTCACTACTGCAATAATAAAGAGTGCTCAGTTAGAGCTACATGTTTAGCTATTTATGATAGCTTACCCTGTTAGGAGTAACAAGATCTATTAGATCTACCTTGCTAAAGGATTTTACAACACTTAATCTAAATGTTGCACCTGGTTAGAGGCTTTACAATTTATAGACTTGATTAGAGTCTTTTACCCTATTGAAGGTTTCTCTTACAACTTCAAAATATTACAATAAATCATTACAAATATCTGCAACTTTACATCTGGAATGTTATAGCAGATTCTATGTGCTCAGAATAGATTACCTTGCTTATAGCATACCTTGGTAACCCATATAGTAACTCGGTAAACCCTTCTATTTACTCTGTTCTTTGACTATTTTCTGAAAACCTTCTCGGTGACCTCTATGTCTTTGTAACAGTCTTCTTACACTCATGCACACACCTCTTTAATTCTTAACTCATGTTGTATAAATAGATCTCTTATGTCGATGATCCATTCATTGCTTTGATCTTACAAACATGTTTTATTGAATGAATAACCATGCAAAATATTTCATTGGTTAGATGACCTCAAAATCATACACAATCTTTAATTGCAATTTCCAATGTGATAACAATTAGATGTTCCTCGAGCTTGTAACACATTTTCTTATGTATGTCCAATTTCAATGAATCTGGTAACATGTTTCACTCGGTGTATATCAACTTGGTGTGTCATCTTTGCTATTCGGTAGACATGGAATGATACTCGGTAGACAGCTCGGTGTAAACTACGCTCTAAGACTACTTTCTTCTGTAACCGACTAGACTGTGCAAACCGACTGAATATCTCGGTAGTAGTAACCGACTAGAGTATATAGAATAACTTTGAACATAAAACTAATGGCAACTTGATAAGTAGTAACAATCTCCCCTTTTGACATTAGTTGAGATGTTTGACAAAAACTACTTTCAAAGTTATAACTCAATAATCTATATACTTGCAAAATTTGACTATACTGACAGTATATACAATAGTCAATGAAATAATATATCCAGATATACTCCCCTTATCGATATATTGTACAAAACTCTGATTTTGCATGCTCGATGATCAATGTTCTATGTGCTACTCTTGATCTTTGCTTACTATCCTATTTACTACTCAGTTCACTACTCTTGGATACTCTGCTTGCTCTACTCGGTATACTCCCGCTGTATACTATACTCCTTTTCTTTGATACTTTGAATACTATATCACTCCCCCAATACTGTATCACTCCTATCATTCCTGTAGGACTATATCACTCCCCCTTTTTTACAAACATCAAAACTTAATTACCATTTGGGGGTGGTAACTGGTCAAAAATGGATTTGTACTTGTCCTGTGCTTCAATGAGAGCGACAAAGAGTGCATTCATTACACTGTCCATTAAAGAATTATGTGCTTGAATATCAGCCAATAATGATATTAATCCATCTAGAGTGCATCCCTCTTGTGTAGTAGATAGGGAGGTGGCTCAGTTGATCTGTTCTTGGATGGATGAAAGATGAGGAAGGAATAATGTTTGAAGTGTCATTATGTCCATCCTGATCTTGTATTCTTCATTTCTTAGGTCCAATTGTTGAGCCATGAGTTGTTGTAGCTTTGTATAAAAATTTTGAATTGAATTTGGCTCTGTGGTCAACTTATTTGAGAGATCGGTGATCTCTTTCTCAATTGCCTCTATTTTATTTTTAATGTCTTTAATGAATAAAGAAAATGTGCAAAGTTTCTGAAATAAATAAAGAATGTGCTTGAGTTGAGGAGTCAACTCAGCAATAAATTTGACAAGTTTAACTTTGCCAATAGCTATAGCTTTCTGTACCTCTTCTATCATTTTTGCAGTGAGATCTTTATCTTTTAGCTTTCTCAAATACTCCAATGCATCGACTCCAGATGTCTTTATCTTTTTTAGGAGCTCATCTAGTTGAATGTGGATGGCTGCATCAATTGACACTATAGCTTCAGGTAGCATATCTATTAAGAGTGCTTTCACCTTCTGAAGTACCTTATTTTTCTTTTGAATGGCCATTTGCTTCTCTTGTTCGGCCTTTGCTTTGCATAGTTCACCGAAATCAATGAGTGCTTGCTCCTTTAATTTTGATATATCTACATTGGGCAACACTATTGGTTTTGACAAATCAACTTTAAAACTATGCTTTTTCATCTTCTTTTCTTTACCTTTCACCGATGGAACTATGACAATGGCTTGTGAGGCTTGATGACCCTCGGTAGGTTGCTTGGTAGAGGCAACACTTTGATTGGTTTCTTTTGCCTTTATAGAGTCCTTTGGTGTCTCAGTACTGGATGTCTCAATTGCAACATTTTCAGTGCTAGAAGGTGCTTGAGATGTATGTTCTTGAGTAGTACCTTCTCCTGTTGTAGACTTGTGACCTTCGGTGCCTTGATCCGTGTCATGAGGGGTTTTGGTTGAGACAGGTTGCTTGACCAGTGGATAAGGCTAAACTTGTTCCAAGACTGATTCACTAGATACAAGTTTTGCATATGCATTGCCTTCTATCATTTTCTATTCTGGTGCCTCTATATCCATGACATCTTCATCTATTTGAATGGTGTCAGCAGGGTCTTGCTCAGTAACATTAGGATCTTGCTCGGTGACATCAACAATTTCAATTTCACCTTGCTCACTGGCATCCTTGACTTTAAAGATTTCCTGCCACTTTGCTTTTGTCTCATTTTCAACTTCAATATACAACCCATTCATCAGTTTTAAGGCTCTTTGTTTGACAAGAAACTTTGAGTTGTAGTTTGTCAGATGTTCTTTTATTTCAGTACTGACATGTCAGGAAATAGATGAACCAGACTTCTTTCTCTAATCTATTTCTTCGAGTCCATTGCATACTTCCACCTATTATCAATATGTAAGTAAAGTTCATTTAGAAGTGACTTAGCTAGTTCCAATGGAGCTAACCAGAATTTTAGAAGTGTGCAGATGACAACTTCTTCAATTTGTCTCTTCTCATCATTATTTCTAGTTTCATACTTTACATATCTAAATGATCCAAATCCACCATATTCTTTCAAATTAGCACAAAAGTTTTCAACACTATGTACATTTACCTTCTTGCTCTTGACAATCTGAAATTTGCTTGCATCCTCTGATTTGGTATCACTAGACTCTTTTGCCAAAATGAGTCTCTGAGTAGATTTCTTGTAGGTCTTTGTTACCTTGGGAATAGTAACACTCTTTATTTTCTTACTTGGTGAAGCTGCAGATGCTCTAGTGTTAGGTCGCTTTGGAGGTGGAGTCCGTGAGGCCTTTGATGTGTCCCGTTTCTTTCTCTTCAACACTTTTCCCTTAGGCAATTCAATGCTTAGTGTTATTGCTGCCTCTTGGGCTTCAAATTCCTCTTCGGTAATGGCAATGGTGCCTTTGATAGGTGTAGAGGAAGAGTCTTCTCTAAATTTCTCCGACAATGCCTTTATCATCTTTGTTGCCTTTCTTGTAGCTTTGGGTACTACAATGCTCATCTTTACCTTTTCCTTCACTTCCTCATAGGTTCCATACCTTAGCTCAGTAGCATGCCTTGGTAATGAGAGAAATGCATCAATTTGTTGTTGTGTGATGTCAATATCAATCTCGTAACCCATAGGTGACAAAGATTGAGTTCTTGGCTCCACAACATTCACATAACAGTAATCAGTGTCTACTTCAAAACATATATCATTTTTGTATTTCTCCACTAGTTGGGGTGGAATACAGTATCTATTATGCATTTTCTCTTGAAATTTACTAAAGTAGTCATCCATAATATCATTGAAATTACCACCTAACTTCTTGATGAAGTCATTGATCTGATGGGTGATTGGTCAGTGTAGTTCCCAAACAACTTTACCGACTGATGGAAAGAATTTTTCAAAATAGAAAAACATGCATACAAGTAATGATCCAAACTTTAGTGTATTAGTCAAGTTGTTCTTCTTCAGCTTCCTGATGGTGTTCAGATTCTCAAACAGGTTCTTTAGCAACACCTCACATAGATCAATTTTCATTCCCTTTTTCACAATTTTGTATGCTAGGTCTACTACTGCACAAGGTACACTGTTTTCCCTTGCTGATTGGAAGAAATAGTAACCCATTACTCTTATGGCAAATTTTAGATCTTCATCAGTGACATTATTCATTTTCAATCCTCTACAATTTGATTCCACTCCCGTTAAACTGATCAATTCCTTCTGTGATATCATCTTTTGGGCTCGGGCATGATTATAAATGGGGTGACTGGTAATTAGATGAATGATTTCCTTGGTAATCTTAAATGGTTGCTCTTCTAGCCACATAAAATCATCGTGAACTCTGCTTAGAACAAACTTGACCCACTGGGGTTTGAAAACACGGGGATAGGTTAGGGCTTTAGTCAATCCTTTGATCTTGATGTGTTCATACTTGCTATTCAATTTACCATTGGTACATAACTCATCATAGGTGTCTTTGATTTCAACATGACCGAGTTCTTCAACATGACATTTGGTGAAGAATCTCACATCCTTGACTAACAACACTCTATCCAGGATGAGTGAAAAAGCGGTTTTGTCATCTGGTTCAGATGCAACTTTGGGAGTCAAAGAGTATTTTAGTGAGGGCTTCTCTACATTCTTGACAACAATGGGATCTTGGATCTTAAGTGTCATTTTTTATTTCAGATAAAAGCTAACAAAAGATCCTTAGGGTTTTAGTATTTCAAATGACTGATGCTTCACACTTTAGCAGATAATGGCAACTAGATACGATCGGTAAATCAACTTAACAATGCATTGAGATTGATTTAAATACCTTGAATTTGCTTTGTAGGAGGTTTTGATCATCTTAGATTCACTTTTCTTTTCTCTCTCGAAAACTTGGTAAGTGAAAATGACCGTGAAAATGCTTTTAAGTACACATTATACCTTATCAGGCTACATGCAGGTTAGGTCAAAAACATTAAATGCACTCGGTTCCACTTTAACTTTCTTTCCTTTTTCCGCTTTAACCGAGTAACCAAACTTCCTTCATTCATTGACTAGACAGGTTTTTTGTATTCACTGACTTGACTGTTTTCCTGTATAAGTTCTTCAAAAGACTTTGATAGAGTTTCAAACTTACTATTACATCTTAATTATGCAGATTTTGAATTAAGTACATAATAAAATAGGAACTGTTAAGATTTAGCCTTGAGAGAATGCAGTCCCTTCATACCTTTACCGATTAATTTGGAATAGGTGCACCTAACTAGGTAGGTAAGGTGTTTTCTTCATTTGACACAATTTCCTTCTTTTTCCAAATCATCTTTAATTTTTCTTTTATTTCCTCAATGTCTTTTCTAGGTTGATCTTTGCAATCTCCAGCCAAGTGTCCAACTTTGTGACAATGAAAACATGTCATACCAGGATTTCTCCATGATCTTCGGTTGTTCATCCCAAACCTTATAAAATAATTGGCACTTATATGTCCATATCTTCCACAACATTCACACCATATCCTTGTATTGTAATCCCATGGTACTGCAGAATACTATCAGTAAGGATCTGTGTGAGTTCGGTAACCTCTAGCATTTGCTCAGTGTGCATACCACATATAGTTCTTTTGCTTAAACCAACACTTCTTGGTACTATATCCATATCTATTGCAGTTTTTACAAAACCCTTTGAATTTTGCCTTTTGATAATTATTTAGAGACTTTGTCCTACATTGATTAGATGTGTGACCATATTTATTGCAATTGTAACAATAACCATTGGACTTAGTGACATTCGGTTGCTTACCTTTTCTGATTTGGCACATGTTGGCAGTGTGACCTTGATTTCCATAGTAGTTGCAAATAGGCTTCTTTCTTTTGATGTTCTTCTTGTTTCCATCTTGCTTTGATGATTCTCCTCTCTCGGTAGCATGAATTCCCTTCTCGGTAGAGTCTTTTCCTTTGTACATGAGTCCTACATCCTTGTTGGGTCTCCTTGTATTCAGTTGCTCATCCAACATCTTTGATGCTTCATAACTCTTCTTCAGTGTTTCTTTGGATTTCTTCTCTGTTTTAAGTTCATCAGTCAACCTTGACACTTCAAGTTTCAATGCTTGATTCTCATCATCCTTCAGATTTGCTTCATGATGTGCATAACCTAGTTGATCTGACAGATTTTGTTGAATTCCAGTCATCCTTTTGATTTCATCATTCTTATCAGATACTAAAGCTTCAAGTTGTTGTTTTTCTCTTTCTAGATCTCTTACTTTATCCTCGACTGTCCTCAATGCATCAAGATTTTCAGTCATCTGTGTGCTGAAATTTTCATGTTCTCTTTTCATTGCTTTTAGTTGATCAGCTAGTGCTTTGTTCTTTTCTCTCAATACTCCAATCATTTCTTCAGTCTCTTCAGATATACTGTTCTCAGATGATGTCTCAATTTGTTCCACTAACTCTTGAGAGTCCTGTAATTCATTAGATAATCTTCTTCTCACTTTCAAAGATTTTTGCATTTGCCTTTGTATGTCTGCAATCACTTGATTAGCATGATCCAGCTCTTCTTGTAGGTATACAATCCTCCGAGATTGTTTATAGCCTTCCATTGATAAGATCTTTCTCTTTAGGTAGTTAAACCTTTTTCCAAGATTCAAGCTCTGATACCAATTGTTAGGCCCAATATGGAAAGCTAATGTACTGAGAGGGGAGGGGTGAATCAGTACTTCAAAATTTTTCTTCAATAATAACTTTACTGTTATGCATAAACCGAATAGTGCAGTAACATAATATAAAGGTAAAACAAATAGATAACAATCATACATGATTCACTCCATAACACATATATTTTGGTTATGCAGAAACTCTTGGTTAGAGAGAAAAACTGTGGTGGGGATGGCACCCACAACTTCACTACTACAATAATAAAGAGTGCTCGGTTAGAGCTACATGTTTAGCTATTTTTGATAGCTTACCTTGTTAGGAGTAACAAGATTTGTTAGATCTACCTTGCTAAAGGATTTTACAACACTTAATCTAAATGTTGCACCTGGTTAGAGGCTTTACAATTTATAGACTTGATTAGAGTCTTTTACCCTGTTGAAGGTTTCTCTTACAACTTCAAAATATTACAATAAATCATTACAAATATCTGCAACTTTACATCTGGAATGTTATAGCAGATTCTATGTGCTCATAATAGATTACCTTGCTTATAGCATACCTCGGTAACCCATATAGTAACTCGGTAAACCCTTCTATTTACTCTGTTCTTTGACTATTCTTTGAAAACCTTCTCGGTGACCTCTATGTCTCTGTAACAGTCTTCTTACACTCATGCACACACCTCTTTAATTCTTAACTCATGCTATATATATAGATCTCTTATGTCGATGATCCATTAATTGCTTTGATCTTACAAACATGTTTTATCAAATGAATAACCATGCAAAATATTTCATTGGTTAGATGACCTCAAAATCATACACAATCTTTAATTGCAATTTCCAATGTGATAATGGTTAGATGTTCCTCGATCTTGTAACACATTTTCATATATATGTCCAGGTTCAATGAATCTGGTAACACGTTTCACTTGGTGTATATCAACTCAGTGTGTCATCTTTGTTGCTTGGTAGACATGGAATGATACTCGGTAGACAGCTCGATGTAAACTATGCTTTGAAACTACTTTCTTCTGTAAATGACTAGATTGTGCATACTGACTGAATATCTCAGTAGTAGTAACCGACTAGAGTATATAGAATAAATTTGAACATAAAACTAATGGCAACTTGATAAGTAGTAACATGCAATGCCAACATCCATCAAATCCATCAAACATGAGAGTGGTAGTCAATGAATAAAGGCATTTCATAGTCTTTAAAATTCTCACAATTTTCCCTTTTAATATTTCAACATGAAAGTTATAATCAAAAGTTGTAAATTCAAGGGAAGCTCTAGGTTGGGAGGCCCTTCATTTAGGGGATATGCCTATTCATGCCGCTAGCCTTTTTCCTACCGTTGTTCCTTCTTTCTACGACCTCAGTAGAGGATTCCTCTCTACTACTCCAAAAAAGCTCTTGTTGTTTGAGGCCAGAGTTTTGTGTCATTCCTTATCATCTATAGCCAATGATGCACATACCCCATGTTTCCCTTGCTACATTGGTTGCAGGTGGAGATGGGTTTATCGGGTTCACTGGTTTGACTAATCTTCCTCAATTCCCTTATCGTTGAGATCTTTGAGGTTAGGTTCCTTATTTTTTTGAAGTTTGAGAAGACAAATATTTTAGTTAGCAAAGCTTTGAATCAACCAAAGTTAACCAAGAAAAATAATGTTGTGGAGGATGACTCCATTGGTGTTTTGGTCTACCTTAAGATTTCTAAGGTTCCTTGTAGGTAGGTTTCTAGTTTCTTATAGATTCATGAATTTGGGTTTGGATGCCACCCTTTATTGATTCTCCTTCCCCTAGTCCTATGAATTCCTTTATTCTCTACAATAAGGTGTTAGAAGTTATGGTCCGTGATTCTCTATTTTTTGAATGCTGAAAATGGAAACAGAGATCATGTGTTTCGGTGTATTTCTTCTTCTTTCAATCCTTTCTCATATAAACACTATGAAAAGATGGGTTTCTTGAGTCTAGAAACTAAAGGGGAAAATAAATAATTGTAATAATGAACAAATGTTTTCTCTCTTCCTTTTCGAATTTAGAGGATTGTGTAAGAATTATTTGTGAAATTCCTTGGTTCTTAAGTTTAAATTGACCATATTACCAAATTTATGAAAATTTTGCTATATGCAAGATTTTGTGTGTTGATGGAGAAGAATAATTTTTTTCCCACTCAGCTCACTTTATCATCTACAATTGGCAAAAAAAGTACATAAAATTAAAATTGAAAGCTCTCTGATTGTTTGTGATTACTATACAAAAGTGGGTCATGCCACTTCTTCTTGTGAGACCATTCAAAACAACCATACAGTTTGGAGGAAAAATCAATCAATGTCTTCTAGTTGTAAGCAACCCTCTTCTCTTTGCATGAATAAACAAATGACAAAGCACTTTTCCTATCCTAATTTTGCAATGAAAAATTCTAAGTTACTAGTTTGCTGGACAAGGAAAGAAGTCTGGAAGAGAAGGATCAACCCTATCTTGCTAGCATGGACGAGCAAAAAGTAGAAAATAAAGGTCATAGGTTGAATATTATAGATCCTAATGGTGTTTCTTTGGTTTCTTCTTGTCTCAAAAAAAGAGATTTCAAGGAGAAGGACCTTGGTTGTATGAAATCTCTTTGTTTTCATGAAAATATCCATTGTTATCTCTTTTAGTAATCTTCTACAAACCTTAACGAAACTTTTCAATCTTCTTTCATGGTGATTTAATAACTATTAGGATTCTAAATGGCATGATAATAAGTTCCCTATGATTATCATGGTTGAGAATGATCTAGTGGATAGTACTAAGGTAGCAATCAATAAGTCCTTAAGGTATTTGATTAGTTTTGAATACAAGTATATCATATAACTATATATTCACACGCTATCATCCTTCACTTAATCTTGATGAAAGTAAATGCATTTTGATCACCAATAATCATTAAATTAACACACTTTCCACTTTGATCTTTACATAAACAATATAAACATAGAAAAATAATAGATATCCAGCTTCATTAATTGATTGTATGTTTAATTATGTAACTTTCGTCATTTTAATAGTACAAATGAGCCCATGTTTGTACATGTAAACATGAATCAAATAAATGCAAGGTAGGTGGAAGATAACTAAAGATAAACTAGTGCTAGGATAGTAGTCAATTGTTTTGAACATATTGGTTGGCAACTTTTTATTCTCACAAGCCTACAGATCTATCAATAAAAACATATTATTAGATTACATATACAATTGAAGATGCAAAACTAATTTACACCTCCAAATGTAAAAATATTACTATTTTTATACTTGAAAGAAAGATAGGACAAAGCAAGAGGAAAACCTAGATAGTAAAGCATGAAAGAACCTTACACCTAGATCTATCATGCAAGACGATAAGAACATGGAGAAATAATAGATTTCCGACTTTCTTAATTGAATGGTTGATTGATTACAATTCTTGCATCATTTGCATAGTAAATATGACCCTATTCTTAAATATGAAGTAAAGATAAATCTAAGTAATGGATGAAGGATGGAAGTTAACTAAATATTATCCATCATTATAGGTGGAAGATAAATAAAGAAAATTAAGATAATATTTAGGATACAACTTAAATTAAACTAGTTGAATGTCAATAAAGTGCACACCACATAGGCATATGTTTGAATGAGACAACAACCTAAGTGAAATAGAGTAGTTAAGTAATTGTAAATAAGAATAATACTAGCCCAGTGAAATGGCATAAACACCTAGCCCAGTGTGAATACTCTAGCATTATTAGATGTTCATTCTTTATTTCCTATCATAGTGTATCACCTAGACTGATGTCTTTTCATTCTTCATTACCTTGTCTATTTAGTGGTAGTTCTTGAGGACTCATTTGTAACAACAACCCTTAGTTGCTACTAATTTATTATTATTATTATTCACAAATACCAACTTAATTGACCAACCTTCTTGTTCTATTCTTACAATTGCCATCTTCATAATTTCTTCAATTACCAAAATAGTGATAAACCTACATCACCACTTAAGCTTACACTCAAAGGTGGTAAACTCTTGAGGTTAGGATCCTAATTAGACCTAGACTTGAGCCTTGAGGGTTCATTCCCAATGACCTTGCCTATGTATCCCTTTAAGGGAAGTCAGAGGCTTCATAGTTCAACCTTGAAGTTTAGAGGGAGTTTGTTCTCTCCTCTCGTATCAAATCTTTGATCTCTCTTCAAAATAGGACTATTTATTAAAAATTAACAAAAGAATAATAAGAAATATCTAATTGAATTCAAGTACTGTACATACATACACAATTATACTAGGGGTCATTACCTTTCCAAAATTTCCAATTCCATAAAGAGTGATTCAAGCACACTTCCCATTTACACATGGTGACTAACTCATACACATCACACAATAATCACTAGCTCTGGCTTATGTCACATATACAAAGTGACTAGCTCTAGCATACATCCCATACACATAGGGACTAGCTTCAATATACATCTCTCAAAGATAGTGACTCACTTCAGTAGGCATCCCATACCTAGTGACTAGCATTTACAAACTGAGGAACTGACATATCCATTACAACTATCTATCACTTTCCCATAGTGCATCCTAGATAGAAAGAAATGTCGGTGCACTACGCATTGCACGTTGCACCATGGGACACATTCCTTGTCTAGTCTTTTGCCCCAACAAGCAAGCAGGGACAAATTTTGATATATCTCATACTACACTAAGTGTCTATCCTCATCCTAACAAAGCCAATTATACCATGTCCACATCAATATATGTCCAAAATTATACAATAAGATTGAACCAATTCTTACCTACCTATTCTTCATTAGAAATTCTCTTCCTTGCAATCCATCGAATAGCTAAGCAATAAGGACATCCATCGTCGACATGCAACTGGCTCCCATGCCTACATGCTCCTAGTGAAATCTACCCAATACCTTAGATCAATGTGGGGTATCCCTTTCCCTCATGAAACTAGAAATAACCATCCGCTAACTAGGAGGTACGACTAACAATCTACCGACATAGTACACTCCTTGACTATTGTCAATCTCGAGTGGATAATCTTATCATATGTGGGCCATAGGATTTATTATTTGGTGATCACCTTAGATAGAGAGGACCAATATACATGCTAGAGTAATATGATCCTTTACCTATGCCCTCATAGGGTCCAAACTCTATACATTATCGTAAAAGTCAGCGCTTGTACTAGGCTTAGCACTATAACTAGAAGAGAGGTTCTTAATTTAGAACAAATTGATCATAATTCATTGATCTAGGAGTATATATACAATCTTATCTAGGTCTAAGATTAGATTTCACTTCTATCCAACACAAGATGGCATCTACTCAATAGATAAACAAACTCACTATAAGGTGGGCTACCCTTTCACTTAATCAACTTGTCATTAAAAAATATGATATATATATATATATATAATATGATTTTTAAGTCTTTCTTAACTCTTTCATAATCGTCTAATGCCTATTTGGCCTCATCTAAAGCCTACTAAAGAGGAAAGGTTGATAGGTTATGAGCAACCCCGAACCTTGGATTTATCCCCCCTAGACCCTACCCTTACGAACTTGAGCTCACACAAAGATGCTTCACCCAAGGACTACCTACGTTCTCACTTCCATACAAGTCAAAGTCACACATAGTTTTCCTTACCAAGTCTCTCAAAGGATACCTACACACAAGTTCTTGTAACTTAAGGTTTTTGAGGATTCCCCTCATTTAATAACACTACCCCTTAAGGATATCAAGATCTCAATTAAAATCCACCTATTGATATTCATGATTCAACATAAATATATTAGAACCCTTTTAGGTTCACCTATCCACAATAAATTCCCCTTGTTTGCACACACATTGTGATCATTATCATATGACCCATGGTGTACAAGTTTCAATATCTACATCACATGACTTGCAAGCAACCGAAAAAACAACATTGATGTTTGGTGTTTAAACTCGATGGATTAATTTGATAGGCTATTGTGGCACCTTATTATGAACCCATTTCCTACCCTATCTTTACATAGAGTGGTATTCAATAAATAAAATATCTATTTAATTTGGGAAAAGGGGATGAGATTAAATAAATAATAAATATTTATTTAAATTTGAAAGAAGAGGCTTAATGAATTAATTAAATAAATTTAAATATTTAATCAATAGAAGACACTAGGATAAAATAATTATATAAATAAAAATATTTATTTTATTAAAGGACAATTTAGGTGTCTGGACAAGAGTTTACAAAAAGAAAGAAAGAGGGAAATGTAGTGTTTCCCTCCACCCCTCACACCCTACATACCCCAAATTACAAAAAAAAATATTCAAAAGACCCATTAAGGTTTATTACCACTCAACTCCGTTGGGATATGAGAGATATTATGGCCCAGACCTTCGTACATTTCATTTGTTACCACTAGTTCATATTGTCATTAATTGTTATCGACCATTTTCTATATGAAAACATTTAAATTGTATCTAAGTGTAAAGACATAACCCTTAAGTCATTTAAAAAGGGAATAAATCTTTAATCCACCCATCATCTCGATATCTATCTATTTGCATGATAAAGGTTCATTTATGTGATTCAAAGATCATATAAACACATAGAGTTCATTTCATGCAGGTGGATTTAGTTTAGATCAATTTTCTAAAGTAGATTTAACCTTGGCCAAAATTTAAAAATGACCTAATTAATATTTTCTCATTTTGCATTCAACACATTTAAGTTTAAGCAATTCTATATGTCAATAATTATGATTAAAACAATAGACAACTATCTATTAAACCTTAAATTTATTTAAACACTTTCATTTGTCTTAATATTGAATTTTTAAATTTAACCATATAATCCAACACAACTCTAAACTAGCAGTTGTAGGGGGAGTGCCTGCAATAGGAGGTCGATAGGTCTGATTATAAAGGCATTATAACATTATAAGGAGGGTTTTTTTTTTTTTAAGGAATTTGATTTACAGAAAAGTTCTTTGTGGATGCATCATAATGAGAAAAGGTAATTGAAAGAAAAAATGAATAATATAGAAATGTGCTTTGTAGATGCATCATAATGAGAGAAGGCAATTAAAAGTAAAAATGAATAATTTTATTGATATATAGTATTGGCACTGTACAAAACGCAGCCAATGTTTATAGTTGTTCCCAAAATAAGAAGTTGACCACCCAACATCCCCCATGCTGCTGAATGTAGCATGGTGTACAGAATGAAAGTGCCATGAAGAGTATTTATTACAAATGCTTTGCATTTTAGATTGTATTAATCCGAACGAATGTTGTTCAGAATGAAAGTGCCATAAAGAGTACTTATTATAAATGGTTTGTATTGTAGACTATTTTATTAATCCCAACCAACAGGATTTGTTGGACCTAGAATTTTTTTGTTATCCACACTCCATCCCCCCTGCTGGTAACGGTAGCATGTTATACAGCCTTTTGATGTATATCCATTTGATGTATATCATCTTAAACTTGTGAGAAATAAATTGTATTAGGAAATTGCAAATGTATGAAGATAAACCTGTGAGTAATAAATTGTATTAGGAAATTGTAAATGTATGTAACACTTGTAGAATATAAATAATATTAAAGGAAGGTAGTTACAATTTTTGGTGATGTTGTATTTGGTTTGTTTTGTAGGTTGCTTTGTTGCCTGCCATTTCATACCTATGACAAATAACATTGTATTAGAAAAGTTGAAGTGTTTTAAATTGCAAAGTTTGTAGATTGAAAAGAATTGTAAAGGATCGTAGTTACATCTATTAATAGTAGGATTATCTTTGGTGGTGGTTCTGCAATCTGCAAAGTACACAGACAGTAGAAACATAAGCTAGTATCATTGATTGAAAAAGTTAGAGATATTTTGATACCCTTGTAGGTTTTGTTGTTTGAAATGGTGTCTTCTTTCATTCCCTGCAATTAGAAGAAGACCTGCAAGTAGAAGAAGAGAAGAGAAGTTTAGTAACCATTAGAAGAAGCATAATTGTAAGGAAGGTAAATAGTTGAGAACATAGTGCATGGCAGATGTGTACTTGTTGTTAATTGAATCTGAATAGTATTTAAAAATTATTGTTGAGATATAACCGGTTACATTTGTTGTTGATCCTACAAGCCATGACTATTGTAATGCATTGAAATGATTGATAGAATATATATATGGAATGTAAAATCATAATAAAGTTAAAAGTTAGAGATATTTCGATACCCTTGTAGGTTTTGTTGTTTGAAATGGTGTCTTCTTTCATTCCCTGCAAGTAGAAGAAGACCTGAAAGTAGAAGAAGAGAAGAGAAGTTTAGTAACCATTAGAAGAAGCATAATTGTAAGGAAGGTAAATAGTTGAGAACACGGTGCATGGTAGATGTGTACCTATTGTTAATTGAATCTGAATAGTATTTAAAAATGCTTGTTGAGATATAACCGGTTACATTTGTTGTTGATCCTGCAAGCCATCTGTAAGGACCCGCTTGTCCTAACCCTAGTTAAACCAAACTTAAACTCGCTGTTTTAATTAATTATTAAATTAACCATTATTACACATGCAAAAGCAATAATTATTAACATGCAAGTAATAGATAAGTAACTGAACAACCATGCAACTCATAAATAACATGTAGGAATTAAATGTGCACGCGAACAATAACAATCTAAAATTACGTATGAGGTAATGCAAACCATAATTAGTTACGATGTCGAGTTACGTGTGCACATGAGTAGCGTAAATCATATGCATGAAATTATTATGAATTAAATTAACATGCAAAAACTTATAATTAAATAATCTACCAGATAATTAAATATGCGTGCATGCGTAAATGAAAACTAATCTAAGAAAGTAAATCATGCATGTTAGCGGGTTAGTATGTTAGTAACCCTTTTTCTTCTTTTTTATTTGTCAGTTACATTGCATGGCGACTTCTTGTCACTTTACATCATGTGACCTTTAGAGGTCCTTTTTCATAACCTCTACATGCGACCATTCTGGTCTTTACAATGAAATAAAATATACATCTTTAATTATTACATAAAATTTTATCTGGAATCTCTGACTTTCTTTGTCTCTGGATGTGTCGCCTCCGTTTGACCTGGATAACCTCCTCTCGCAAACTGGATGACGGACAAATGACCCAGGCATTTTATCCGCCCAACCAAATGAAGCATAAGCTTCCCAGTGCTCTTGATAAGCTCCCATCCCTCACGATGGAGTATCCTAGCAAGCCGGTACCAACTAGTAGTAAAGGAATCCTGTGCAATTATGTAGAACTAACAACCCATCCTGGTTGAACTAACTACATGAGTTATGGCAGGGAGAAAAATAAATAAATAAATATGATGGCCATCATTACCCTATTGGGGAGGTGAAGAAAATCACCCTTCCTTGGTTAGCCCATAAACAAACACTCTCATTCCATAATCATCCCTCATAGACAGAAAAATAATTAACCCTTCGCGGATTAATGTCAGAATAATATTATTATATGTTTTCTTTATAGATTTTTATAAATTTTCCCTTTCTAATATAATTTCCTCAAATCAAAATTAAATTTTAATATTTTCAATAATTCTAAATTAAGAATCTCTATTTAAGTTAGAATTTACCACTATCAAGACTTTCCAAATACAGTCGTAATGTTTCAGTATTTTCTTAAAAACCCAAATTCCAATTTCTCTAAAATTTTCACAGTAACTAAAAATAATGGAAACACAAAAACCCAGTAAATTTACTAAAAACCCAGTTTTTACTTTTTATGATAAATCGAGAAGAAGGTGTTGACAACACAACTGACACATCAAACAAACTAGCATTAAATCCACAATACCCAATTTTAAAAGAAAAAGATCAAATAAAGACTCAATAAAATATGTAAAATAAATGAACCTGGCTGTAAGAAAGAAGAATCGCAGGCGTTTCCCAAATTTTAAACAATCTCTTCAATCTACCTTGTCGACTTCACAACAATCACACGAATCAAGAAGCTCAAAAAGAATTGGAATGATCAAATAACAAGTTTATTCCTATATTTATAAACATTGAATTCTCTAAAAATAAAATTTAATTGTTTGCATGATTAAATTCTAAAAATAAAACTAATTATTGAACTCACAAAATAGTTAATTGATTTTATTAAATTACAATTTGTTAAAGATTTAGTTTTTAAGAAAATAATTAATTATTAGGCTCTCACATATCGTCTATATTTTTAGTACATAAGTTTACTCCAACATTGTATTTTTGCATGCCTTGATCATTTATTTAAATTTATTAGTTAATATTTTAATTAATTTCTTGAATTAATCTCATTATTTATTTTAATTAGTCCTCTAATTTTAGTATTTATAAGATATTATATCTTAAATATCTTTTATATTTTATAATTTAATTATCAAATAATTTTATTTTTAATTACTCAACTAATTAATTTATTTACTCTCTTTTAAATAATTATTTTATAATTATTTCTAGCTTGATTGTAATATTAAATACTTGTATATTTAATAATTTATCCTTATTATTATTTTTATTTTATCAATATATTTTAGACTCCCTAATTTAATTTACTAATTGCTTATCTAATTGGGTACTTTGCACAAGGTTCCAATACTTAGGTTGCTACTGGCGAGCTAGAAAAACCCCTCCTTGATCATATGTCCGCTTTCGACGGTTACCCTGCAACTTATACTTGACAAAAATTCGTCAAATCCCATTACATAAAAATCTAGCAAAATATTAACATCATAACATTATTATTTATCATCATTAAATAATGACATCATATCAATAAAACATCATTATTAAGTATTATTAATCATAACAGTAAAGTATCATTAAAACATTATCATCATAAAATAACTAACCATCATCATTGTCACTAAACCACACAATATCATCTATCATTATTAAAAGTTAATCAAAAGGTATCTGACATAATAAATAAATCTAACTAAGGTCTAATTCGAGTCGTGACACCATCACTATTGTAATACATTGAAATGATTGATAGAAAATATGTGGAATGTAAAATCACAATGAAGTTGTGTTTGCAGTACCTATTTATCTTTGTTTTGCAAGTAATTTTCTTTCGTGATCTGAGAAATCTTCAACAAACGAGCTTCTTTTTTCTTTTTCTTTTGAAAATGGTTGATGTAGAAACTTGCAATCTTGAGTACCTTTGGTAGGTGAAAGCTGGTTGAATCCATAGGTGGTTAATTGATTTCACTCTAGAAAGTGCTATAAATGTAAGGCCTTCTTTCTTTGTTTTGCCAATGTCAACTATTGCAAAGTCTAGTGTCAGACCTCATGATTTGTGAATAGTAATACCCCAAGCCATTGTTAATGGTGTTTGTGTGTGGTTTCCCCTAGTAATTAGTGGTATGGGAACATGTTTTGGATTTGCTGGATCCCATGATGGGCCAGTGTAATTTTGGAAGAGGACCACCACATATTTTGGTAGATCCGATGGCTTAGAACCTGCATCATAGACAATCATTTTGATTTGACCCAAAGCACCATTGACAAGCCCAACTTCTATCCATAAATTTGCAATAAGCATTAATTCCTAGTCTATAGAAAGAAGGATTTGAAATGATAGTTGTTCTTCTTGGTGTGTTTTTTTATCTTTGTGGTGTGCAATGACTTTTGTTGCATGTGCAATGGGTGAGTACAATTGCTTCAACATCTTAATGTTGTGTGCGTTTGTTGCAAACAAATGTTTTTGCTGGTTGAAGTGGTTGTTTTGATCAAGTATCAAAGCATGGGTTGAGCGCATCTGTAGGCTTTCCCAATCTATTTGTAATGGTGTTGCATTGCATATATTAAGAAAAATATCACAAAAGTGTATCTGGGAGTGGCTTGTACCTTCTTGTCGAAAATAAAAATCCAAGGTGACAACATTATTGAAGGAGTGCCATAGAGCGAGTGTTGTTGAGTGGGATGCATATAATGGTTTATCCATAACTGGGGGAAGTTGTGGAAGATCACCAACCAAGATGACTGAGAGTGTTGCAAATGATTCATGTTGTTTGGTGGGAAAATATTCTCGTAATCTGTTATCAGTCTTGATCAGTAATTGAGGACCAACAAAGCTCATTTCATCTATCAAAATGTAGTGTAAATGTTTGCATTGCTCTTGAAACATTAATAATGAGTGGCCTGTTAAGGATTTGTATTCTTGAATAGGTATACAGAGGGCAACATGGATTGTGGTAGCCTTGATATTATATGCGGATACACCTATTGGTGCTAGTACAAGAAATGGGTATTGTGTAGGATCTAAATGGAAATTTAGTTGTCTACATATACAATCAATAAGAAATGACTTTCCAGTATGTGTTGTGCCATGAATAATTAACCGTAATGGTGAGGAATTTAAATTTTGTGCAATGTGCAAAGTTATAATATCAAGTGTAGTATTTTGGTTTGTTGCAAGCTCAAAGGTATTAGGTGCATTTGAATGTATGTTGGCAAGGGTGTGAGCTAATTGGATTTTATCCATTGAAATGAATTGAAATGCTTTTGTATACAACATTTCATTAGGTATGGAAGCACCCTAATTAAATTGAAGATCAAAATCACGTTTTCCTAGCATTTGAAGAGTAGCAGCATCAAAGTTGTTTGAGGCTCCCATTTGTGACAAGAACTCCCATTCGTAGAGGTCATGATCAGTAGATTGTGGAATATCTTGTAATTGTAGGTCTTCACTATTTTCTGTAGTCATTTGTTCTTCAATGCCATTTACATGCCATCAGATGTAATGAGTACTTCGAAGTTGTTTCCAATTTAGTATAATTTCATCAGTTGAGGTACCTAAATGTAGAGGGATGTTGCGGAATGGCTTGTACAAAAGTAATTCACTCCAACAGAAAGTTTCAAAAGTAGTGATGACTTCTGAAGGTAAGGAATTATACTAGGGGTAGACATTTACAATTGTTGGTAGCTTTCTTTTTATCCATTTACATGATTTGTGTTGTTCATAGTAAGTATATTGCTGAGCTGAATGGAGCAATGTTAGGTTTGCTAACTCTGATGGTATTTTCATGTAATTAGAAATGAAAGAAATGGATGTTTGTGAAGCTTCATCATAATTTATTATACGTTGGAATATTTTTTCCCAACATTGAGGGTGACAAACAGATGTGTGCAAGAGATCAAGGGGAGTTTTAGTAGCATGTGGCCAGTTTCCTGAGCGCTAATGTCCCTATCAACAACAATTCCCATCATGAATCACTGATATGCTAAGAGAATTATATCTTCTGAATTTTTTGATCCAACAATTCTTTTTAGCATGTCACTATAGCTCTCTGATTTACATTCAATTTTTGATGCGTATTTAGAGATATATCGAAGAACTGCCTTTTTGGAGCACACCGCTTTAACCAATGGCAACACTAGCCCTCCATATGGAGAGCATCGTTGGGTTGTGAACATTGAGGTGACTATCATTCCTTGCTGGCTTGTATCATGGGCTATTATTATGGTCTAAATTCAATGATGAGTCATGTTGTTCAGGCCAAGGTGCTTTGTATCAACATTCAAGTGTTGAGTTATTTTTTCTAAACACTTTATATGCCATTGAACAAAATTCACTAATTCAGTGTAGTTAGTGCAAGGATTAGATCTGAAAATGACATCTGTATTTGAAAGACATGGATCTAAAATTGCAAGTATATATTGCCTGTTTAAGTGGTCCACTTCAGTGCATGGATTCCATGTTGTGATGTACTAGTCAAAGAAGTTTTTAATTGAATGAATGCTTTCATGGTTTGACCAATCAAGGTTGTCAAGATTAGGTGCTTGTGGAAACCACAGAAATCCATGAATATGGGAAGACCCTCATATCTGTACCAGTAGTCAGTGGCATGCAATTTTTTAACAATGACTTCATCACGAAAGATCTGAAATCTTAAGTGCAAGTATAAAGTTGTTATATGCGGGTTATTGACCAAATTCTCAATAGATTGCCTTCTATTGTGCTGCACAATATTTGATTGTGTTTTTTGGAACATTTTATGCAAGTCAGGCCATTTTGTATTAGCAGAGCTTAGAGTAAAGAAAAGCGTTGGTGGATCTAACTGTTCTATCATTGTCGTAAGGTCTCTATGGGATTTGCTCCAAAATGCATGTCCCACGCAAGGAGGTAGCATATCGCATGATATGATTTGGCAATTCATTTGATGGTGTGTTCTATAAGTACTCTCCTAGGCCATGAAGATTCACTAGAAGAGAATCTTCTAAATTTGTCTAAGTTATGAAAACAATAGCTGATTGTTGAAATCGATGCCTCATCATAAGGTTATAGATATAATAACTAAAACGGACATGCTAGCCAAATCTTTGATCATAATATTTTATCAAATGCAAAGAATATTCATGTAAATGTACATGCCTTATTCTATCTTGAAGTGGTAAAGCCAATCCATTAGGTAATAGTGTGGGGAATGCCATTGAAAGTAGGCCTTCCGTATTGTACTCATTGATGGCTGATGTACTAATTTGTGACCAAGGGACAACATTGTTGTCGGTATTATCAGATGTAGAATTGTCTTGATTGCATAAATTTAAAGTATTGAGGATGAAAGTTAGGGAATGAATGAAGATGTGTTTTCTATTACTTCTTCGTCATTGTTGATGTTGGCCACATCAGGAATTTCTTGTATAGGTTCTTCTTGAGGTGAAGGTACTGAATGTAAAAGGTCTAAAATGCTAGTGTTGTGCTTAGGTAATAACTGTACCACATCTAAATCAATGACAACATCTTTATAGTATTGGTCATGCTTAATTTTGTAAGTCAATGCATCCATGACATGAAACCTATTAATGTAATAGTCATAAGTTAACCCTTGTAGATTAGTTCTACGGACAATAAGGATTTCTAAATGCTGAATTTTGCGTGGCAAGGATAATGCAATTTCTGAAATATCCTGTGGGAAGTTAATTGTGTGACCAAAATAATTATATTTTCCTCCCCTTGCATGACTAACTTGCAAAATGGGGGCAATCCTTGCTATGAGCATTTCTTCTATTTGAGAAAGACACTTTAAAATAGAAGGTTGCTCACTTGGGTCCATATTGTTCAATAAAGAGAAATGACTGATTCCTCTTTCAGCAGAACATCTCATGCATATAACTGCATGGTTGACATTTTTAATAGTCATGCCCACATAGCTTTCTCTACAAACAGAACATGCCTCCATGAGCTCCAACATAACAAATGTTTTTTGGAAGTTAGATAAAGCATGTAGGAATGAAGGAGTCTGTAGGGTGAGTTCAGGAGCAATAAAATGTGTTTCAGGCACATTACTTTGCTCAAGGTCATTGCTTTTTGTTTGTAATAGAATGTTTGAGTTAGTATCAAATGTTTGTTGTGTACAATGCTTCATTTGGTGTTTGTTGGAGATATTGCCTCAATTCTTTACATAGTAAGTTCTATTTGTTTGCTTCCTCCTCCATTTGATGGCATCACCTTCTTGAGTGGAAGGTTCAATAGATATCTAATAGCTGGAAGAGAATAGAGGTATGTTAGAATTCTAACAATTAAAGAGAGAAAGCATTGAAGTATGTATTCAGAAACATATGGGAATTGAAAACTTCTTAATCTAGTTTATATTGTTATTTTGTTTAGTTTTGTGGTGATTATAGTTTGTTGAATATAATGTTTACCTATGAGTTTTCCTTCGAAAGCTATTATTCAAATATACATATGCATAGATATATAAAATTATAAATGCATACAGATGTATGTATATATATACACAGGTATATATGCATATCAATGAAATATGTGTATATTTGTATACATAGATATGCACATATATAAATACACACACACACACACACACACACACACACACACACACACACACACACACACACACACACACACACACATATTTTTGTATAGAATTTGATTGTATATTGGGTGCATACAAATCATGTTGGCTTCTTAGTATACACATGCTTAGTTGAGTAGTATTTAGAAACATAGGGTATTGGAAAATGGTTAATTTAATTTGTAATCTTCTTTTGTCTAGTTTTGTGGTCATCATTTTGTTGCGAGATGTATTTGTTGTGCAAGTGTTCAATTTACTAATGCGTATTTTGCTGAGTGTAGTGTTTACCTATGACTTCCCTTCCCAAAGGCATCATTGAAATATACATATGCATAGATATATAAAATTATATTTACATACAGATGTATGTATATATATACACATGTATATATACATATCAATGAAATATGTGTATATCTATATACATTGATATGCACATATATAAATACACATGTATATATATAATTCTATAACTATGTATAAATAGATTTTTGTATAGATTTTTTGTTATATTTGGTATTTCTTTATAATTTTGGGTACGATAACATTTCGAGAATGTGATTATGGATATATTCTTCATATGTATTTATTTATACATATATATAGATATATATACAAATATGTACATGTACAAATGTATATCTATAAAAAAAAGTATATATAAGTATGTGTATATCTGTAGAAATAGATATGCAACAGATACTTATATATGTGTACATATCTTTAGACTGTATTTTGTATATAGAAATATACATTAGTATATTCATATGAAATAGAAAGAGTGCAAACAAAGATAAAAATGTAAGTAATTAAATCTAAGAATGCAAGGGAAAAAAGATATTGAAAAGTGTGTTGACTTTGTAGAAAGATCATAGTTGAAGAAATTGCTAGAAAATCATTAATGTATGAAAGGAATAGAAAACTAGAATTTTTAGATAAATGTAAATATGTAATTGTACAACAAAACATGAACAGTAAGTACTTATATACGAGAGGAATCTCAAGGAAACCAAATTTATTCTGCAAGGCAATTAACTAGCATAGATGAGTATGTAGTTAAACATATTGTGCAATGTAGCGACGAGCACTTCTAGAAGAGTTTGAAACCTTGTATAGCTAGTTGTCCATAAACATATAAATATATCTATATGCAGAGATGCAAATTCTTATTGTTCAATATGCAATTGTAGATGTGATTGCTGACATGTATGTATGAATTTTTAAACTAAATATACATAGTTATTGAGATAAGAATTCTCTATTATAATATTTATGCATACATAAATAGACTAATTTTTATTATAATAGGACATGCAAAAGTAATAAGCATGACAGTAGGAAAGTTTATGTGGTAAGGAAAGAATTGCAAAGAGATAATAGTGAAATTTTAATGCAATCTATTATTTATGTAATAAATATACATATACATATATATAGGTAGTCATGTATTCATAGAAATCAATCGTTTGTATTTGTAAGTAGAATTATATCAATATACAAAAAAGTTCTACATAATGCATGATTCAAAGGAAAATCAATAAGGCTATCAAGACATCTATTTGTAGAGTTATGTGTAGGATTGTAATAGTATAAAATATGTAAAATTTGGAATGTAAACCGTTTCATGAACATCAACCTTTGTAATTAGGCAGAATGCCTAATATAGCTAACCCTATGTAGAGAGGTGATCAATCTCTGCAAGTAATCCATCACACTTAGTTTTATAGTCAACAAAGAAGATTTTGTTGATTGTAACTTTCATCTTTGATTCAGAGTTGTACATGTTAGTAGAAACCAACGGTGTGAATAAGTAGCAATGTGAGATAAGTTTATTAATCATAGAGCAAGGTGTTTGTGTTGTTGTGGCATCATTTTGTAGCGCACAAAGCTCTTTTGTAGTTTTCTTTATCAATTGAGTTCCAACCTCATCAAAAGCAATAGCCCAAACAATACCCATTGCATCTTGTAGTTTCATTGGTAAAAGGTAACTGTAATTGCATTCTGCCATGGTCATTTCACATCTAGGACAAAACCATGAATCATCAACCTGTTGAGTTCATTTTTTTTTACAAGGGTTTCCATTTACTTTTAGTGGACAAGCTGCATGATAGAAAGTTTTATTTGTTACGTTTACAAATCTCAGAATAGCCAGTAAAGTGGTTTGAATAGTTTCTGGTTTCACACTCATATGTTCATGGATTGATGAAATAGTCATTCTAATGTATTTGCCATCAATGTGAGTAATTGTTGTAGAAGAATCCTGAGTATGCAAGGGAAGATTTCCTCTTAATATTAGGGGTTCTGCCTCTGGGAAAGGAGAATTAAAATGTAATATTGTTGCAGCTGTCATGTTAACAACCTTACCATTAAAATACCTGACATGATCATTACGTACAAAAAGTATAAGAACACTATCACCGGTTAACACGTTTTTAAAATCTAGTCCTCTTTGTTCTGATGTTGGACCCCATAGGTTGATATCAATTGTTGACCCTGAGAGATCATTAATTCTGACAAATTGCTTCTGTGTTTGAGTGCCATCTTTCCTATGGATTGGAATGATATCTCCAACATGTACAACAACACCAATGATGTCAACTAATGTATCATTAGTTAGTTGAAACACTTCACTAATAGGAATGAAAGGGGAGTGCTCTTGATTTGGTAATTCTTCTTGGTTGTAGCATTTTAATATGGAGGCATCAGAGAGGATGATCTCTAAATGGTTGTTCAATTTGTTGTACCTTGTGTTTGCCTCCTTAATGGACCCCTTAGAAATGACATAATGGGCACCCACCTCCACGCGGTCAGAAAGTAGTTGAGCTATTTCGTCAAAACATGTAACTCTAACTTCACAACCCTCAATGTCAACAATGTCAAAACTAAAGACGTGGCCATTCTTAGTAGTTGTACTGTATGACCTTATAGGCCTTTTATGATTTTAAACTCTTCCTTTGATTTTCCATTTGTTTTGGTATGGATTTAAACTTTTGATTGGGCTTATATTTTCAAAGGCTGCACTTTGGGGGAATGGTAATTCAGTAGAAAACTGAAGAGAACATTTAGAGGATGATGGTGTATCTTCACTCATCATTTCTGGTTGTTGTTCTTTGAACAGGTATATTGGTTTGCCAAAGAATTGACAATCGCTTTGTTTGACTTGTAAACTAAGTATTATAATAGTTCTATAAAATGAAAATACTTTTCTTTAAGTTTTTTTGAATTGTAGCTGGAAACAATAAAATAGCAAAGAAGGATATTACATTTATTAAACATAGTATGTTTCCTACCTTGTGTCCCATACATATCTGCAAGTATAACTGGACAACGGGACTATCGAGCCTATTTTTAGAGTGGTTGAATCTATCAGAGTGGCATACTTAGAAGGAAAAATTGCTAACTGCATGTATGTCCCATCAGACAACACTAGTTTATATCTGTATGTATCATCTTTGCTACCCTGCATTTTCTGGAATGATAAAACATGGAGCAATATTGAAGGAATCTCATCCCTAGCATTGATAGATTGAATTAAAAATGGGGTAGGGGCATACTCTTGGGTATTTTCCTACAAAAAGATAATATCAATTTTGAGGACTTAATGTCAAGGGCTACGAAGACATATATGTGGTTATTCCTTAATGTATAGTTTATTGTTTTGGAGTGTATGCAATTCAACTATCTAAATTACAGAATCCTTAACTATATTTGTGTATGTTAGAAAAAAGGGTGCATGCCAAAATGGAAGGGATGGAATAAAAAAGAAAGATATGTTATGAAAGTAATGAGAACAAAGTTGTCTTTTTTAAAAGGTATGATGTATTATCTTACCGAAGTATCCATTGTTGATTGTTGTATGAATTTAGAGGTGCCTGGTGCAGATGACATTTTGGATGGAGAGCTTTAAATTTGAGAGGAATCTCAGGGCTAAACATACATGCTAGTACATGTTATTAACAAGTGATTAATTTATTTTGTATGTATAAGTTTAGCTTATTGGAAGAATGCAATATTGTACAGATTATCATCAAATAAAGCTATCAACACGTAAAGATATATTCATAAATGAAAATCTTAATGAGTTGGAAAGTATTTCGCATGTTTGGAAAAAAATGCAGAAAAGGAGGGAATCATATCTACAGGGAACACAAATGTAGTTTTCAAGAGAAGGTTAATTTACTTGTTTGTTAGAGCAGAAACGGTTTTAGATTCAGTCTGGTGAAAGAAGTCCTGTCATCTAGACTGGTATATTGCCTTGTAGAATAAAGTTGATTGTGATCCTATTATGATATTTAAAATATTCTATTAGAAGAGATTGAATGACATAATGGATTGAGTAATTCACTGCCAAGGATAAGTACCTAACTAAATCCTAGTAAATATGAAAGTCATAGACAAAAAAAATTCATAATTTCTAGTCTATTATTTTTTGTGGTTTTATTATCTCAATCTAATTTAAATGCATCTTTTATGTATCCACATTTGTAGGTATTTAGGAATCCATCAGGTTGGAACAGTAAAAGCAACTGAAAAACTAACATAAATAAAAGTAAAATTGTATCAACATTTTGGTGCATGGATGATTCTATTAGGTTACTTGTAATACACATACGAGTACCAAAATTCAAAGTTTCAGTTTATGATTTAGATAATTAACAATCAAGTACAAGGATCACGAAGTTTACTTTTCATCTCAAAATATAATCAAAAGATGAGTTCAACTGATGAAAGTCTCAGTAATTAAACAGAGATAGTATCTACCCATGCAACCCATCCAATTTGGTTATCATTCCACTTAAGGATCTTGTCTCCTAGCATAAAAATGGCTAGTGGATTTGTTAACTGTTCAGTAGTTGGTATTGGAAGAGGGCATAATACCATACTATGTATGGAAGTAACAATAGTGGAGGAAGTAGAAGGGGATTTTGTTGATTGCTTGGCCATTTTACATTCATACTGATGAATTAGCTTTCTCAGGTTGTCCTTTATCTTGTTGCTCTCTTGCAACAACTTCGCAATTACACTGTTAATATCCTCTGTTTCTTTGATTGCTCTATGCATTGTACAAATTTGATTATGTTAATGTGGCTCTTTTATGTGAGAACCAACATATCAAAAATAAATCATTGAAAAAGTTAATACAAGAGAAAAAGCCAACCAATGTGAAAGAAAATAAAAACATTTTTGGAAAATGCAAAATAAAAATTTATTGACTGGTTACAAGAAACATTAACTGAAAATGTAAAAACTTGAAAACTCCCAAGATATGAAGAATTCGGGTGAAAATAAGAACTGAAACAAAAAGAGAAGAAAAGAATACCTAATTTCATTTAACAAATTATACATTTACTTTACATTTTAGGAATAATGAAATTGTACAAGAATAGCTGCCAACTGACAAAAAACAAGCACGGTGGATTGTCTTGCACTCTGCTAATATGTCACCAGCACAAGGACAACAAACAGTTCGAGATTCATGCTAGCTGATGGAGGCAAGCTCAACTACGCTTGCCAGTACACATCACTAGTGCTAGGAGGGGGAAAAACCGACCGGTGGAAAATAAGTTGGCCGGCAAGTGTTACACTTTGGCAGGTAAAGGCCCCCAGTAAAAGTAAATAGGCTTAATTAATATGGCTAGAGCATAATTATAGAGAGCCATATGAGGTTCATCATCGATAACAAAGTTATGCATATTAAAGTATTGTATCAATCTTTATAGAGGGTCATACAAGGTGCATGAACAATAACAGAGTTACTCAGATAAATGTACTATATAAATCTGCAGGGTTGTGGCTAACTTTTTTATTGTTCATACACCAACTGTGACCTTGTATAATTATGTTTCTTTTTATGTATGCATAGTTTTAAGTTAGTGCTTCCTATTGAAAGCAAGGTGACATGACACTACACCAATGTAGTTTTCAAATGTTGTCACATAATGCTAGTTTTTTGTGTTATCTGTTATTCTTTGCAAAGTAAGGTTATTTTGATTTCATTGCAATTTAGTTCTTGATATTTTTCTGTTTGCTAATCTCCCCCTCGTAGTTTTCCTTTTGTAGGTTGCAATGCTTTTACCTTTTACGGTTCTATGCCGGTTGACATCCAACAGTTTAATGCCTTAACCTGCAGGGGTGTGACGTAATCCAGGTCTATTACAGTAGTATAAAACTATGTATAGTTATTAGTATACTATATGTCTAACTTTGTTATTTACCGTAATAGACTATTAATGTTTTGAATGTATATTATCTGTCTAACTTTGTTATTGTCCATGAATATCAATGTTAGTCAGATAAATGTACTGTATAAATCTGCAGGGTTGTAGGGCCTTTACAACGGTATAAAACTCTACATGATTATCACTATATTATTTGACTATCTTTGTTATTGTTCATGAACCTTGTATGCAAAATGGCATAATCTTCAGGAGGCAAACAACCACACTGAAAGTGTATTGGCTTAATTAATATTGCCAGAACATAATTATAAAGAGCCATATGAGGTTGATGATCAATAACAAAGTCAAGCAGATAAATGTATTGTGTAAATCTTCATAGAGGGTCATATGAGGTTCGTGATCAATAATAAAGTTACTCAGATAAATATACTGTATAAATCTGTAGGGTTGTGGCTAAATTTTTTGTGAACATACTTTACCTTGTCTCAATTGGTCAGCACGAATCCCGAACAATTTGTTGTCCCAGTGTTGGTGGCATGTTCCTGCCAACGTACCTAGCTTTGTCTATTGCCATGGACCTCTTAGGGATTTTACACCATCTGTATTCAAGCTTGTTACTCTACAAGGTAAGTTTCCTTGGCTTTTATTAGTGTTTGATTTTTGTTTCTCTGCAAAGTAAAGTTCTTTCTATTTTTTTTGGTATTTTTTTTACCTCTTTTGGGTTTGTTATTTTCTTGTCATTGGATTTTATTTGCTGCTTGGGAGTGCTTTCAAAGGTATACTCACTGCTTAACCCTAATTGCTTTTTTGTTGACTTCATTCTCTCAATTGTTTTAATCTACAAGTTATCACCTTGTTACTGTTAAACATGAACTCTAATCTCCTTGAAATTTGCCTAACTTTGTTATTCGTCATGAACCTTGTATCCAAAATGAGCATATAAGGTTCATGATCTACAAAAAAGTTAAGTAGATAAATGTATTATATACATATTTATATAGGGTCATACGAGGTTCATGATCAATAACAATGTTTCTCACATAAATGTACTATATAAATCTGCAGGTTGCCTGTCTTTGTTATTGATCATGCACCAACTATGATTCTCTATAATTATTTTTCTTTGTATGAATGCATATCTTGAAGTTAGTGTTGCACATTATGTGTAGGTTGAAATCCAACATTCTAATGTCATTAATCTGTAGGGTTGTGCCTTACTATATGACCATTACAACAGTATAAAACTAATCACCCTCTCATTGTTTTTGTTTTGCAGGTTGTGGTGCTTTTAGGTTATAGGGTATCATTTTCTATAAAAAAATTTATACTTAGTATTGTAATGCCATTTATTTGTACGCTTGTGTTGTACTCGATGGCTATTGCAACATTATAAAAGGCTGCTAGATTATCAGTATATTATCTGCCTAAAATTGTTATTGGTCATGAACTTTGTATGACCCTCCACAACTATGTTTCTACTCATTGTCCTAATTCAAGGAAAAACTATAAACCCTAAATGCCTTTACCTTGCAAGATTTTGACGTAGTGCATCGCCATTACAACACTATAAAGGTTCTAATTCATAAAAAATTTATAAACCCTATCAAATTTCCTACCCAAAAGTCATTTACCTGTGAAGCATTCAAAGTAAGGATACCTTGGAGACAATAATAGATAACAGAAAAGCCTACCACAAGGTCACAACCCTGCAAATGAATAGCATTAAATTGTTGGAAATCAACCCAAATCAAACCCTAAAATTTATAAGCACTACCAACCTGCTAATAAAATCCAATGACAGGAAAACAACAAATTTAAAACATGTCAAAAAGTTTAATGCCTTTAATTTGCAGGATTATGACGTAGTGCATCGCCATTATAGCAGTATAAAGTTTTGTATAATTATCAGTAAATTACCTAATGTTTTGTGTATATATTATCTGCGTAACATAATTATTCTAGGTTGCCAGTGCTTTTACATTTTAGGGTTCGGTGGTGGTTGACATCCAACACTCATGGTCCTAATTCAAGGAAAAACTATAAACCCTAAATGCCTTTACCTTGTAGGATTTTGACATAGTGCATCGCCATTACAACACTATAAAGGTTATAATTCATAACACATTTATAAACCCTATCAAATTTCCTACCCAAAATTCATTTACCTATGAAGCATTCAAAGTAAGGATACCTTGGAGACAATAACAGATAACAGAAAAGCCTACCACAAGGTTACAACCCTATAGATGAATAGCATTAAACTATTGGAAATCAACCCAAATCGAACCCTAAAAGTTATAAGCACTACCAACTTGCTAAGAAAATCTAATGATAGGAAACAACAAATTTAAAACATGTCAAACAATTTAATGTCTTTAATTTTTAGGATTATGGCATAGTGCATCACCATTACATCAGTATAAAGTTTTGTATAATTATCAATAAATTATCTAATGTTTCGAGTAAATAATATTTGTGTAACATGATTATTCCAGGTTGCCAGTACTTTTACATTTTAGGGTTCGGTGGTGGTTGAAATCCAACACTCTAATGTCATTAATCTAAAGGGATGTACCCTCTATAACTATGTTTCTAATTAGAAATTCAATAGCAACCATACATGATAAACCATAAATGCCTCTACTAAGGAACATCAATCATTCTCGGAAAATACTGGAAATGCTAAGTTCAAATAAATTTCACATATTCTGTACAACATAAACTGTACAAAATTTCAGAAAGGATTCTAAAACCATAAATTAGAAATAAAAAATTTGTTTACCTTTGAAGCATTCAAAAGAAGCTTACCTTGCAGAGTATAATGGATAACGGGTAAACCTAGCACAATGTTAGAACCATGCAGATCAATGGCATTACAGTGTTGGAGATCAACCCACACAGAACCCTAAAACCTAAAAGCACTCCCAACCTGCAAACAAAACCCAATGATAGGGAAACATCAAACCCAAAACACCTCAAAATGAAGGCAAATTAAACAAAAAGAACCTTTCTTTGCAGGAAATAAAAAATCGAATAGTAATAAAACACAAAGGACTATACCTTGCAAAGTAAAAGGCTTCATGACAACAAAGTGGAAAATCACAGAAAAGCCTACCAATATACTAGAACCCTGCAAATTAATGGCATTAAGCAACAATCACAAAAAATTTCTAATTACAAAATTTCCCTATTAATTCAAAAATAACTATAAAGACTATAAAATTTCCCTAATTAGTAAGAAATTTATAAACCCTATAAAATTTCACAGCAAAAATTTTCTTACCTTTGAAGAATTCAAAACAATGATACCTCGCAGAGAATAACAGATAATAGAAATTCCTAGTACAATGTCACAACCCCGCAGATGAATGGCATTAAATTGTTCAAAATCAACCCAAACCAGACCCTAAAAGCTATAAGCACTCGCTAGCTGCAAAGAAACCTAAAATATGTCAAAACTAAACCCATTAAAACATAAAGAAGTTTACTTTGCAGACAAACAAGAACCAAACACTAATAAAGGCCAAGAAAACATACCTTGTAGAGTAACAGAGTTGATGGCAACGGAAAGCAATTAGGGTTAGGCAGTGAATATACGTTTGTTTTGGAGATGGCAAGCACTTGTAACTTGCAAATAAAATCCAATGACAGAAAAACAACAAACGGTAAGAAAGTCAAAAATAAATTCAACACATTCTGTAGAAAATAAACAATAATCAAATAGTAACAAAATGTAAAGGATTTACCTTACAAGTAACAGACTTCACGGCAAAACCTTAAGAAGTCAATGACAAAATCCAAGGAGATCACAGTTCACGGTTAACCCTAACAATGCAATAAGTTGCAAAGAAAAACAATTCACAAAATGGAAACAACCAAAAAGTAATTAGGGTTAGGCGGCGAGTATACCTTTGTTTTAACGATGACAACGACTTTGAGATTCATGTCCACTGACAAAGGTGAAGCCAACAAACAGTTCGAGATTTGTGCCGACTGATGGAGCCAAAAGGGAGTACTGTCATCACACTATCACCGAGACAACAAAATTTTTGGGATTTGTGCAGACCCATGGAGAGAACCCCACAAACGGTTGCTGCCAACACATCACCATCGCCCTGGGAAAAATATCCGACCGCTGGAAACTGAACGACCAGAGAGTCTTACACTTTGGCGGGCAAAAGCCCCCACTAAAATCCTACCGGCTTAATAAAACTAATTAATATATATTACTCATTACATTTGTAGACCTAAATGTGGTAAAGAAAAGGAAATAAACTCATTTGATTTCTTAATAATTCAAATTACTCTTTTCTAAATTTTCTAATATAAATCTTTTGACTTATTTTTTAGTTTTTAAAATTATCTTTGTAAAATATATTAGAGCAATAAAATTGATTTTTTTCTTTTTAAATTTATTAAATTTTGTTAGCGATGTATATCATGCAGAGCTAGTGATGGTAGTTCCAATTTCTTGCAGTCATCTCAGTGATTTGCGAGCATCAATCATGATTGCATGATATCTGCATAAGCCCAACTAAGCGAATAGTGCAACAAGAAGTTAAGCATTCATGCTCTGCCTCTTTCACCACAAAATTTGTTTAATATGGTTGTTATGTCTTTGTTTCCACCATAAATTCTATGATCATGCGGTGGTTGACAATGAATTAATAGAGTTTATTTTTCTCTTGGTCTTTGTTCAATTTTCTTCTGCAATTTTTGCTTCTTTCTTTTCTGCTAGATCTATTTTATTTTGCAGGGACAGTTGCAAAATTCTACATGGTATCAGAGCTAGATTGTTAGAAACAAGAAGCATTAGGCAAATTTCTGAAGATTACCATCATCATGGAAGTTGATGTAGTCCCCTGTTTCTAGATGCATGCATATTCTTCCCCTAATTTTTGCATGCTCCTTGTTTTTTTTTTTGTATATTTATTCTTTAAAACTTGTACGTGCTTTCCAAGCACCGCATGACAAAGATCTGGAAAATTTGGGGCTTTTTGTTAAAAAAAAATTTGAACTTTTAGAAAGTTTATATGGGGGTTTCGCTTAATGCATTTAGTATAGGTTTCTTTTAATAAGTTTCCTGAATAAATAGAAGATTAAGTTTCTATGCACTCTTCGTCCAATTAACAACCAAAAATATTCTTTTGTTTTGAATTCCTATCTACATGAGATTCCTTTGTTGCAACTTTGTTTGCTCCTAGAGATTCTTTCTAGCAGGGTTCCTAACTACATGAGATTCCAAAGTCGCATTCCCGAGTGCTTCCAAAGTTTTTTTCTAGTGGGACATTATTGAGCAATGGATATACAATGGCATCATCTCAACCGAAGGTCATCTTTGTAGTTCTTTAGCTTAGAGCACATTTCTACAGATTCATATCTTCCTATCTTCAGATGATACATTTTTGTATTCAGAGACCGTGTACCTATCTGTTCATCCATTTGAGCAATGCATAATATGTACAACTACATTTTCAAAGTATCCTAGAGGTACTCATGCAGTGGTTTCTATGATTCTATACAATCCTGTTGCAGTGTGGATTCATTTGCAGTTTGCGGCTTTCTTCTATAGTTTGAATAATGGTTAGGTGTTTTTCTCAATTGGGTTTTCTCTTTTCCTCTTTGTAATTGGGTTTCTGATCAGGCTTTGTTGCTAGGAGCCATATCTCTCCTTAGTTAGACTTAAGGGGGGGTGTTAGCAGTGTATATCATGTAGAGCTAGCGGTGGTAGTTCCAATTTCTTGCAGTCATCTAAGTGATTTGCGAGCATCAATCACGATTGCATGATATTTGCATAAGCCCAACCAAGTGAATAGTGCAACAACTAGTTAAGCATTCATGCTCTGCCTCTTTCACCACAAACTTTGTTTAATATGGTTGTTATGTCTTTGTTTCCACCGTAAATTTTGCAATCATGCAGTGGTTACTATTGTATAAAAATATGCATTCAACATAATGTAATTTGACAATGAATTAATAGAGTTTATTTTTCTCTTGGTCTTTGTTTAGTTTTCTCCTGCAAGTTTTGCTTCTTTCTTTTCTACTAGATCTATTTTATTTTGGAGGGATAGCTGCAAAATTCTACAAATTTGACAACCAAAATACATTTAATTCTCTCAAATATCTTAAAAGTGAAATAGGGGAGAAGGTCTTATACTAGAGCATTCTGACTTGGTGCTTCTTAAAATCTTATGTGGATTTTTCAAATTACTCTCAATTTTGCGCAGCTGAATTGCTTACTTGTAAAATTTAGTTTTGAGTCTACAAAGTGTCCAAAACAATCCCAAAAAATTAAGACCCATTGTTATGCAGTTGCACTACGTCATGCTTATAGATGCACTGATTTATAATTGTTATCTTTTAGATTTATTAATATATTTTTGAAAATATTTTTAAATATAAGTATTAACTTGACGTCCTACTAAAAGACTAATTGTACAACTACGATCATTACAGTGCGATTGCGATCGCTCCACTATAGACTTCAAAATAAATAAATAAAACAACAAAAGTCAAGTCATCTAATGTTATTGTGATTGGTAGAAAAATTTCAGACGAGCTTTAAAAACTGAAAAAAAACACGTACAGTCATCTAATGTTATTCTGATTGATAGAAAAAGTTCAGACAAGCTTTAGAAAAAGATTAAAAAAACTATTAAAGAGCTTTCCATGAACTGCTTAATTTCCCCGCTGTTGAAATTTCCAAGTAATTTCTCATGTTGAATACAATTCATCTTCAGGCACTGTAAATTCAATAAAACAATTTCCAAGTAATTTCCACACAATTTCCAATATATATCAGTCAATTTAAAAATATAGTATTCGTAGATTTAGAAGAAGTGTGGAAAATCAAATAGAGGAGATTTCGCTGGTAGAATCAAAAGTCGGAGTAAGTAAGTTTCGAGTGATTTGCGCCACCGATTTCGTACGAGAAATACAATTATAAATGACCTTTTGATTTCCTTAGTTTTCACAGAGAGATCAAGTTGTTTGGAAGAACAGAGATCAGTTGTGCAATTTCTAATGGAGATGGTACTGATGTGGGTTTTGCTGTTGTTAGCAGTGATGATGTCATTCGCTTCTGCTTGTTATACAGATGAAAGAAATTCTCTTTTGGATTTCAAAGAGGGCCTCAACTTCAATTCCTCTTGTAACACACTGCAGTCATGGAAGGGATTTAACTGCTGCGCGTGGGAAGGTGTCATCTGCCACCCAATCACTGCTCATGTCATTTCCTTGGACCTCAGCCATCACTCCCTCAATGCCTCCTGGATTACTGATGAGTATTCCCCATGGCCATTCATGTCGTGGAGGGAAATACGTGGGGGACTATTCCATCTGCACCATCTCCAGCACTTGGAACTCAGTGACAATGGCTTCTCCCCTCCTCTTGCCATCCCTTCACAATTTCACAAGCTCAGCAAATTGAGGTATTTAAGCCTGTTATCCTCTAATTTTATTGGTGAGATTCCAATAGAGATTGGTAATATGTCCAGCTTAACATATCTCGATTTGTCCTCTAATTTTTTGAATGGCTCTATCCCAACATCTTTGAGTAAACTGTCAGAGCTCACAGAACTTTACCTAGGTTATAACTTATTGAATGGTACAATCCCAACATCTTTGGGTAAGCTATCAAAGCTCACAGTACTTCACTTAGGTTATAACACGTTGAGTGGCCGGATCCCAACATCTTTGTGTAAGCTGTCAAAGCTCATACATCTTGACCTGAGTTATAACAATTTGAGTGGCACAATCCCAACATCTTTGGGTAAGCTGTCAAAGCTCGCAGAATTTTACCTCATTTCTAACTCTTTGACTGGCACAATCCCAACATCTTTGGGTAAGCTGTCAAAGCTCATACATCTTGACCTGAGTTATAACAATTTGAGTGGCACAATCCCAACATCTTTGGGTAACTTGTCAAAGCTCATACATCTTGACCTAGGTGTTAACTCTTTGAGTGGTACAATCCCAACATCTTTGGGTAAGCTATCAAAGCTCATACATCTTTTACTTGGTTCTAACTCTTTGAGTGGCACAATCCCAACATCTTTGGGTAAGTTGTCCAAGCTCACAGAACTTTACCTCGGTTTTAACTCTTTGAGTAGCACAATCCCAATATCATTGGGTAAACTGTCAAAGCTCATGCATCTTGACCTAAGTCATAACTCTTTGAGTGGTACAATCCCAACATCTATGATTAAACTGTCAAAACTCACAATACTTTACCTAAATTCTAACTCATTGAATGGCACAATCTCCTAAATTTATAAGAAACAATGTGTTTGGATTCAAATGCAGCAGTTCCTTTACAGCAGTCATTAAATGGCACATCAACACCATATATATCAACATTAGTGGTTCATGCACTGAATGATTCTGCTGCAGCAACACTATGTACTGTTTTTTAAATTTTATTTTACAGGGAGTTTTTCACCAATTCCATTTGTCAAATGAATAGGACTGAATTTGTCTGAATTTGTTTTGTATATAGATTTCTCTTTTAAAAGGAATGTTTCACAAATTCCAGAGACATGTTTAGATTATAATGAGTTCTTTGAAATAAGAAAGATACATTTATTGTATATATATATATGATTATCATTATTTTTCATAAATTTCTTTTTTCAAAGAGTATAATTTTTAAGTAGTAATTCACTTCATTATGCAACTTTAACATTGACAAAAAATTGTTTGTGTTAAATCCTTCTAAATGATAAAAAAACATATTAAATAATAAAGCACAACCAAATTGGGTACTTAGTTTAGAAATATAATTGAAGTGGATATTCATGTAAGTAGAATGGAAAGGAAATTTTGTTAACATCTTATTGTTCCAACGATACTATATGCATACAAAATATGAAATCATATATACGAATATTCAGTTTTTAATATAATGTTTCAAGTATAATAACAAAAAATGAAAGTCAACAAAAATAAAATAAAAATGTACCCCTACAAACATTATAAGGGATAATGTACAGTTATCATCTACTTCAAAATTGTTCAAGTCTTTTAATAAAATAATGACAAATCTTATAAAGCTAAAAACTTTTCTTAACAAAAGATTCACAAATATACCTTTTGCAAAACTAAAGATCACTAGTAACAACCACCCACAACAAAATAAAGTTGATCTAATTAAGAGCATTAGCTAAAGATAACACAACCCTTGCAATTTTATGATCTTACATAATTTACTAGATTATTTATGTGAATATCTAAATAGACTCACATACTAAAATAGCCATATAGAACATAAATATTATTATACATAATGCAAATAAAAATGCAAAGAATTTTGTGACTACTAGTGTTCTTAAATAATGACTAAAATGATAACATTATATTTTCTACACTTAGATAACTAAACTATATGTAAAATTAAATTATTCTTGAAAATATTTTTCCGAACGCTAAATAACCCATCTCTCATCTATTGTTTAAAAAATGTTGACAAATCTTTCCACTTGTAGGCAATCAAAGAATATTTCTTAGACCAAGAGAACACATATTTATATTGTTATGTGGTGTTAAAATGGAGATCATGAATAGGAGATTGGTGATGTGAACATAAATATTAGAAGTGTAGATAGCTCTATAGATTAGATATTTTTCATAAACTTAAAATGTATTTGAATTTTTTTTTTTTTTTGATAAACAAAGGATCGAGGTCAGATATATTATATTAAAATAATTAGAAAATACATAATAAAAGTCATAATGATCTAGTCTGATAAAACATGCCTAGAAGAAAATATGCATGAAATGCCCAGATATTAATAGGGACGTAAACCAAAAAACCTACTTAAAAACATGGAGTCTAATAGCTAACTAGTGGAAAATCTAACCTAAAACTTAAAAGAAGCAGCTTTTTTTGCCAAACCCGACCATGAAGAAGCTCAAAAAGGAGAAGATGGGTTTGAGGCAGAGGAGGGGGAATGAGGAATAATTGAAGTGTCCACCTAGTTGACAATGATTAGAGTCCTCTTTCCCCGATTTAGTTTTGGAGGTTTTGGGAAGCAGTTAATATTTTTTGTTGGTTGAGGACCCCTACGAGCGAATACCTCTTTTAGTTCTTCTTTCCAATCATCTACCCTCTCAACTGGAGCTAATTTAGTTAGCCCATGAAACTCTAGATAATTCATTATCCAATTTTCCTCAGAGGCTTTTGTCTGTTTGAATATTGCCCAAAGGAAATTGACATTCTCTTTTATGATGAAATACTTTTCTTTAAACATCTTTTCATCCTCAAAATATAAAATGGGAAGCCTTGGAGGAGGTTTCACATTCCTGATAGTTACATTAAAATCAGTTGGAAGAGGGATAGTGAAATTCTCTTCAATATTCTCCAAAACATTTCTCAAACCACCAAGAAAATCTTCCTTGAATACTTTTCTATAGATCTTCTTTGTTTTGACTTTAGGAAAACCAAAGTGAAGGAGAGTTGCTACAAACACTACCAGCATTTCCATGTTTACCTTGTATTTGTGATTTGTTCTCATAAAAAAATCACCTAGAATTTTCTCAATGACCGGGGCTTCCACTTATGAAGTTAATTAAAATTGAGATACCTAGACACCTAACCCTAGAAAGAATGTGAAAGAATAAAATCTAGGTGTTTCAATTCTCAGTGATCGGGCCTTCACTTTCATCTAGTTCTGGATTAGACTATGTAGCAGTTTTTTGCATCAATATTTCAGATCACACTCTGTGATCTATCATCGGGATACTAGAGAGGTGAGAACATGAAATGATAATATGAAAACCAAACCTTGGCTAAAAAGAAGAATAGAGGTAAGGAAAGGATTCTTGAGGTTCAAAGCAAAATAAATTAGATTAAAAAATGAGAGAAGAAAATAATGAAACTAAAAAATAAGAGGTGAGAATGAGAGAAAAGGATTAAAAGATGATGACAAAGAGAGAACGATAATGTGATAAAATGGCAAGATAAGAAAACTAAGAAGAAGAGATGAAAAAAACAAGAAACAAGAGAATGCTAATAATAATAATGAAATAAAATTATTAATATAATAATAATGATAATAATGATGTTATTATTATTATTAATTATTGTTAAATTGTTATAATAATGACAATAACAACATCAATAATAATGATATAATATTATTATTATTACAATAATAATAATATAATATTATTATTATTAAAATAATAATAAAATTAATGAAAAAAGAGAAAATAATAAAAAAAAATGAAAGGGGGGGAAGGAAGTTAAATAAAACAAAGAGAAGAATCTAAAAAAGAAGAAGACTAGAAGGAACAACACTAAAAGATCAACCAAGGAGACAAAGATTGCCAAATGGAGGAAGGCGAGCAAAACAGAAGAATAAAAAGACAAAGTTAGAAAAACCCAAAAGACAAAAAACCACAAAGGCATGAGGGAAAAATGGAAGGAGAGGGAAGAAACGGGGATTACAAAGCCAAAGCTGGGGGGAAAGGGGTCAATGTCTGAGGTTGGATAGAAGAGGTTGCCAAGTGGGACTGAGACTCCAACCTTCACTGCGATTGAGATTACTGGGATAGATACTAATAGCAATGACTTCCTTGAGCTTTCTCTTGACGAAGTCCTCTTCTTTGGATAAGATACAGATGTTTTCCAAATGGATGTGATGTTTGTTCAAAGAGGAGTGTTCGGAAAGGGATGACTTAGAGACTCGATCATGTCTAATGTCTGCACAATGCTCTTTGATTCTAATGTTGAAGGAGTGACCCGCTTATCCTATATAAGGTATGCAAGTGATCTTATAAACACCATAGTCTAGAAAGATGTCTCTAGGGTCTTTGAGAGAGGGTAAGTGATTATGCAAAGTAGAGAGGGGCTTGAATGTGTTGGAATCAAGGGAACACTGAGAGGGGAGGTGAATCAGTGTTCAACATAATTGACTTTAATAACCTAATCATACAACCACATTATGCAAATGAAGTAAAATAAATGAAAAAAACTCAAAGCCAAGATCATCAACACCATAACACAAATATTTTTACGTGGAAACTCGGCTAAGGGAAAAACCATGGTGGGACTGGGACCCACAATTATAATACTGTGATTAGGAGTATAATAATATTATAGAGCAGAATGCACATGCATTCAGGCACATTGCTTAATTACAAAAGAAGACTACAACCCAGAGGAAGACTCACTGCCTTACAAGTGATTACAAATGATAACAAGAATGAATGAACTGGAGAATATCATCTACATATGCCAAATTGTAGTTTTGGTTAAGTGTAAAAGGTCTTCTACCATTGTTTTGTCTCTCTACTCTGGTCTGCTCTAGTCTATCACATACTAGAGCATAGATCTCTCAATTGTGCATGTGAAATCGCACACAATCGCTCACACACACACTTTCTACAACATTAAAAACACACCAAATTATCATGTCAATGGAATTAATATATCTGCACCATCAAATTAGATCAAATTTCATGTCAGTTTCCAAAAATCGCATAACACACAACATGAAACGTGTAATCTAAGTTGGCTCAATCCTATCCAAAAACAACTATCCAAACCAAAAAAAAGATGTCCACATACTTCCCATATGTTAGCCCATCAATATCTAACATGTAAACAATCATAAAAAATTCTCCGCATGATCCACACAACAAATATTTACACGCTACTATATCGAAACACTGTTATATTGGAAAAGGTCTATCGAATATTCTAACCGACACCAAACTTAACACTGGAGGCTACAAACCTGGAATAAAGTGAATTGCATATCCACAACACATCTCCCAGATCTGCAAAGAAAAATACTTTAACCAAAATAATCTAATGACCACCAAACAACACACTCTTTTGGATACATTGTTCTTTTTACCAGACCTCACTGAACCTCAATCAATATTCTGGAATGAAGGAATCACGAACTATGGATTGGATATCCGATTCACCAAATGCTAGTTGTCATCAATGAAAACAACTGATCATCAATGTAATATCTCATGCCAACAATCTCCCCCTTTGGCATTGATGGCAACACTTAGTGAAAAATGACTAAGTGTCAGTTCAAAACCAAAATCAAACTTTGAGACTCAAAAGAATCAAAGAATCAAGAATCTCGCCCTTAGATAAATATTTTTCATTCACCTAATCTCCCCCTTTGACATTAATGACAAAGGTAGAGCTCCAAAAAACAAAAATGCTATTTACACATGTGCGCACATAGTCCTTATATATTCACAAAAAATTGAACATATCAGCATAAGAGTTCTTCAATGAGTCCAAGTGACTACCCCAACCTTACTGTAGATTCTCCAATACAATTATGAACCCACTAAGAAAGTAAGATTATATTAGGAAGTTCTGATACCAGAGGAATACTTGGGGGGGGGGGGGGGGGGGTGTATTAATCTAATAAAGGGAAAAACCACAGTGGGAAACCCTACCCACAATTAGATAATACTTCTACAATAGTATGTGAAATAATTACAATGGGGATTGCATTTGCAATCAGGCCAATCGCCTAGAGCTCATTGCTCATCACAAAAGGAAGTCTCACTGACTTACATAAACATCAAACTACAATCCGCAGAAAATGAACTGTGAAAGTAGCATTTCTTAATGCTTGATACAATTCTGGTTAAGAACAAATGTCTGCCCTGCAACACCAAGTCCTTCACAACCTTCAATGGATGATCTAACTTTGTTCGCACATAAACTGTTCTCTAATAATGAAGACATGACCATTGATACTGAAATTACATGAATAAGTTACCTATAAATACAGATCGTCAACCTTGATAAAAAGGTCAGCTAAACCCTAAACCCATGGGTATGTGCACCAAGTTGTGGTATGAAAAGGGGGTCTTAAGATGCCACTTTTTTCTGAAATCAGCAAAGTCTGAACTTCAATGACAAATTGAAGATAGTTACACTCCAAATTCAGAGATGCAACAAGAACAAGAGTCAGAGTTGCTTCGAGTCTACTTTCTAAACTACTAGTTTGTTTTGGAAATGGTGGAGATTAAGGGCTTCAAAAAGGGGGGCCACAAAAAGTGGTCCTATTTTCATGCAAAAAACATAACATAGTGTCTGTTGTGGCCCCCATAAAATGTTAACTTTTTTTTTGAATTTTAAAATCGCTTCAGTGAGAAATTAGCTAACACCTTGTAGTTTATGCCATATTTTTCAGCTAATTTTTTAATGAGTATATGATTTTTTACTAATTTTTGAAGTGGACACATCTTGAAAAATAGAAATTTGAGCATGTTCCCCCCTAAAATCATTGATAACTAATCAAATATCAATTTTTTTAAAAAAATTGTGTAGAATGGAATCTAGTTTCTAAAAATATAAGTTTCTTTAAAATCCGATGAACGTGTAAAAAACTGTACCCAAAATAGTGCATATTGGTTTTTGACCAAAAATGGACACACTAACAAAAGAAATTATAGATGAAAGCCTTAATGAAATCAAAATGCGAAAAAAATTACATGCTTGGATAGCTAAGAGAGAGATTGAGGTTTCTATGGTGTTTTTTTTTAGTTTCATTGAAACACATGCAAACCTGATGGAGAGCACGACCAAAAATATGTGAAATTTTTTAATCTTTTGATAAAAAGACGTCTCGGGCCTGAAATGGTTGTCCAACCCTTTGGGTTGGATGCCCAAGTACAATCCAACCCAAAGGGTTGGTGGTTTCCAATCCAAACTATTTGGCAAGCGCCAAATATGGTGCTCGCCAAATGCAAAATTTTAAATTTTCACATTTGGTGCATGCCAAATTTGGTGCTCGCCAAATGTGAAAAGTCATTTTTTGCATTTGGCGAGCGCCAAATTTGGCACACTCCAAATGTTTTGCATTGTCCAATGTGAAGGTTTTGTGAGTATGTATATTTTCCAATCTGGGCACAAGTTATATCCACCCTCAAAGGAGAATATATACATGAAATATAATATTTAAGTCACATTCTTATACTTTAAGTGATATTTCATGTATATATTGCCAAGATGTTTGAGAGTGGTTTCAGCTCTATAGGACTTATAATGTAGATTCTAGTTTAAAGAGGATCATATAAAATTTCAGACTTAGTCACATTTTAGTAATCAGCATGCTCGAATTAGCATTCTTCAGCTATGTATCTCACTCTCTTTATCATCCCCAAAGTATCGACCTATACCTATCCCTCTCTTATCTCTCTCACTCCTCTCTCCTCTATAGGTAAACCCAACTTCTCTACCTTTCATTCCTTCCTTAACCCCATATCTATCCTTCACTCCCTCCCTCTCTCTTCTTCTCTCTCATAATTCTCTTATTATTTCACTCCCCTCCCACTCCATTCGCTTGGTCACTACCTATCCCTTCTATCTTCTCTCTCCCCATATCTAGGTTTCTTCCTCCCTCCCTATTCACCTCACTACCTCTCCTTCCCTATATTATTACCCACCTCTCTCTCCCTCTAGGTATCTCACCTAATTAATTTTCCACCCTCTAGTTCTCTCCCCCGATCTCCATATTTATCTCCCTCTCCCTTAACCCTATCCATTTATGAACTCTCTCCCTCTATTCTCTCTCTCCAAACCTATTTATCTCCTAATTCTTTAGGTCTTTAAATCCCTCCATGTCTACCTCTCCATCCATCCCCTCTTAGTCATCTGTTTTCTCTTCTATCTTTTCCCTCTCTCCATTGTCTAGGTTCTCACCTCTCCCTCCTACTCTATGTCCCTCTCTCAGATTTCTAGTTTTCTCCCTCATTCCCTCTCCACCTCTATAATTATCCATTAATGTCTCATTAGGCACCTATCTTGAATCCCCTCTATCTATCTCTCCTCTATCTCTCCCATCTAGGCATTTAACCTCTCTCTCATGCTCTACATATCTCATCTCTCTATTTATCCCCTCTCTAGTTCTCTCCCTTCCTCTCCACCTCTCTCTCTCTCCATCACCCCTTACCCATCTCCCTTTATGAACTCTCTCCTTCTCTTATCTCTCTTGTCACCTCTTTATCTACCAAAAAATCTAGACCTATTACTCCCCCTTTCTTCTCTCTCCCCTCTCTTTGTCTCTCCTATACTCTCTCTCTCTCTCTCACCTTCCCTCCTTATCTCCATATCTATACTTCCCTCCCTCCATCTCTCTTCTCTTCTTATTGTTTCTCTCCACTTTCTTTGTGTTCTCTTAATGAATACCTCTCCCTCCTAACCTCTCTTTCCATACCTATTTTTCTCCTTCCCTCCATCTTTACATATCTACATCTCCCTCTTTGTCTCTTAATCTCCCTATATCTCCTTCACCTCTATCTTTACACCCTAGTTCTCTCATCTCTCTCTTCCTAGGCTCTAGATCTCTCACCTCTATATCTCTTTCCTCTCAAATTCTTTCTTTTCCACCTCCTTACCCCTCTTTCTCTCTTTGTGAACTTATCTCTCTTATGTTATTCTCTCTCCCTCACCTATCTACTCTTCCCTCTCTAGGTCTCTTAGCCACTCCCTACCCACCTCTCCCTTTCTTCGTAGATCTCTCTTTCTCTTTATTCTTCCCTCTCACCTATTTTTTCTCCCTCCCCTATATAGGATATAGATAATAGGTTGTAGGACATAAGGTTTATGGTATGGGTTACAAGATTGATGGAAAATTGTTTAGGGTAGATAGGGTTGAGGGTAGTGGTCGTATTGATACTCAGGACACCATATGACCCCTTACAATATCATATGACCCCTTAGGACACCATATGACCTCTCACAACACCATATCATGTCTTAAGGGGTCATATGGTGTCGTTAAGGGTCATATAGTGTCCTAAGGGGTTATATGGTGTCGTAGGGGTCATATGGTGTCATATGGTATTCTATGACCCCTTAGGACACCATATGACCTCTAATGACACCATATGGTATCCTAAGGGGTCATATGGTATCCTGAGGGGAAATATGGTATTCTATGACCCCTTAGGACACCTTATGACCTCTAATGACACCATATGGTGTCCTAAGGGGTCATATGGTATTTTATGACCCTTGAGAACACCATATGACCCCTAACAACACCATATGGTGTCTAAAGAGGTCATATGGTTTCCTAAGGGGTCATATGAGGTTCTAAAGGGTCATATGGTGTTCTTTAACCCCTTAGGATACCATATGACCCCACATGACACCATTTGACCCCTAATGACACCATATGGTGTCCTAAGGGGTCATATGTTGTCCTTAGAGGCTATATGGTGTCCTATGGGGTCATATGGTGTTCTATAACCCCTTAGAACACCATATGACCCCTACCAACACCAAATAGTGTCCTAAGGGGTCATATGGTGTTTGATGACCCCTTAGGACACCATATGACCCCTAACATCACCATATGGTGTCCCAAGGGGTCATATAATTTTATAAGGGGTCATATGGTGTTCTATGACCCCATACAACACCATATAATACCTAACGACACCATATGGTGTCCTAAGGGATCATATGGTGTTCTATGACCCCACAGGATACTATATGACCCCTAATAACAACATGTGGTGTCCTAAGGGGCCATATGATGTTCTATGACCCCTTGGGAAACCATATGAGCCCTAAAGACACCATATGAGACCTAAAAACACCATATGATACCTAAAAACACCATATGGTATCCTAAGGGGTCATATGTTGTTCTATGTCTTCTTAGGACACCATATGACCCCATATGACACCATATTGTTGGCATATGTGCAGAGTTTGATGACATGATGATATTGTATGTTGTCATTGATGTCAACATGTTGAAGTATGAACTGGTATATTGAAGTAAGCAAACTGGCAAGAGAACCGGTATGATGATGTGAACCGGTATATATGAAAAAGTGAAGTGGTATGTTGGAATGTGAACCGGTATATGCAAATTTTGTATCGGGGTTTCATTTGATATGACTACCGGTTGGTAGTCTCAGCTTCAGGGTTTCCAATTGATGCATTTCAAGTCTGTGTGATTCGATTGACGACATCCTGTGATGGGTTAGCATTGAAATGAATATTAGATCATCTTACCACGTCAGCCTTGTGCGTGTGAATAATTTCCTTAAGGATCTTGCATGAAGAAGATTGATCCTATCTACCTTGGGAATGTGCAAAGTCTCAATAAACAGTGGAGAATGCGTGATGGGTTATCAACTTCCAAAAGCTGCAAAGAACGAGCAATGGAGAATGTCTTGAGATTTATTCAAGGATGTTTTATTATATGTAATGTGTTTGAATGGTTAGGATTGGACTAACTGTATTGATAACCTAAATGTTTAGGGTTTAGGGTTTATGCTACCAACCTATCTGTTTCCTATAAGGTCGATGATGATTCACATTTTGGAGTTGTTGGCAAATGATGTGTGTGTATCCAAGTGAAGAGATACTTGATTCTTGCCAGACCAGTGCAGTGAGTAGAGATCTGTAGAGTGTGATTGCAGATGTAAAGGAACTAAAGTGGATCTACCTTAGCATTGAGTGCTCTTATCAGATCAGTGTATTACCTGTTGACTTCTAACCATCTCAGCAGTTGGAAAATCCCTTAACCGGGTAGATTTAATAGGCTTTTTGTAAATCCTTTAACAAGGTGACTCGAGATCATCAAGTTCTTCAAATCCTCTTGTGAGGTAGCCTTTAACAAGGTTCTAACCTTTAACTGAGTATTTAGTTATCCCTTAACTAGGTGATCCCTAGCAAGATCAGTTCCTAGCAGAACCTGTTGTAAAGTCTTTAACTAGACTAGGCTCCTAACAAAGCAAACTTCAGAAGAGTTCAAAAACAACTTGTGGGTATTCATCCCCACCGTGGTTTTTCCCAGTTGGGTTTCCATGTGAAAAATTAGTGTGTCATGTGTGATGCTTTTTCATGTGATGATTAGTGTTTTCTGTTAAGTGGTAATGCATGTTGATCCATTGGTCATTATATTTCTAATGATGTATTACTTGTTTATGAATATGGGTGAAATGGAAATGAGATATTAGATGTGGTCAAGATCTAAGTGTTACCGGTTTATGTCTTTCACAGTCATACTATGTTTTACCAGTAGTGCCCTATTTTATATTAGTGATACTGTTTACCAGTTAGTGTAGTCTCTGTAGTTTAATTTGTTAAAGAAGTTTTTTTTGTCTATACTGATTCACCCGCCCTCTTGGTATCTATTGAGTATTTACTGTTCATCATTATTCATCACATATGACCCCTAACGATAGCATATGGTTCCCTAAGGGGTCACATGGTGTCCTAAGGGATCATAGAACACCATATGACTCCTTAGGACACCATATGAACCCTAATGATATTAGATGACCCCTTAGGACACCATATGGTGTTATTAGGGGTCATATGGTGGCACTGTATGATCCCTTAGAACACCATATGACCCCTAACAACACCATATGGTGTCATTAGGGGTAACATGGTGTCCTAATGGGTCATAGAATACCATATGACTCGTTAGGACACCATATAGCCCCTAACAACACCATATGACATGTCCTAAGGGGTCATATGGTGTCTTAAGGGGTCATAGAACATCATATGACCCTTAAGGACACCATATGACCCCTAAGGACACCATATGACCCCTTAGGACACCATATGGTGTCATTAGGGATCATATGGTGTCCTAAGGGGTCATAGAACACCATATGACCCCTTAGGACACAATATGACCCCTAATGATACTATATGACCCCTAATGACACCATATGACCCCTTAGAACACCAAATGGTGGTCTTAGGGGTCATATGGTTTCCTAAGGGGTCATAGAACACCATATGACCCCTTATGAAACCATATGATGCCTTAGGACACCATATGAACCCTAACAACACCATATGGTGTTGTTAGGGGTCATATGGTGTCCTAAGGGGTCATATGGCATCCTAATGGGTCATAGAATACCATATGACCCCTTAGAACACCATGTGACCCCTAATGACACCATATGACCCCTTAGGACACCATATGACCCCTTAGAACACCATAGACACCTAACGACACCATATGGTGTCCTAAGGGGTCATATGGTGTTCTGTGGCTCCCTAGGACACCATATGACCCCTTTTAACATCCTAGTACATGACGTGACCACTTGTGACACCATATGACCCCTCAAGACACAATATCGTGTCGTTAGAAGTCATATGGTGTCCTAAGGGGTCATATGGTGTTGTTAGGGATCATATGGTGTCCTAAGGGGTCATATGGTATTCTATGACCCATTAGGACACCATATGACCCCCTAGGACACCATATGACCCCTTAAGACATGGTGTTGTTAGGGGTCATATAGTGTCATAAGGGGTCATATGGTGTCCTAATGGGTCATAAAATACCATATGACCCCTTACGACACCATATGATCCCTAACGACACCATATGACCCCTTAGGACACCATATGACCCCTAATGACGCCATATTGTGTCTTGAGGCATTATATGGTGTTAGAAGTGTCATGTCATGTACTAGGATGTTAAAAGGGGTGATATGGTGTCTTAGGGGGTCATAGAACACCATATGGTTTTGTTAGGGGTCATATGGTGTCCTCAAGGGTCATATGATATTCTATGACCCATTAGGATACCATATGGCCCCTTAGGACACCATACGACCCTTGATGACACCATATGGTGTCGTTAGGGTCATATGGTGTCCTAAGGGGTGATATGGTGTTCTTCGACCCCTTAAGATACCATGTGATCCCTAAGACCACCATATGGTGTCTTGAGGGGTCATATGGTGTCATTAAGGGTCATATGGTGTCGTTAGGGGTCATATTATGTCCTAAGGGGTTATATGGTGTTCTGTGACCCCTTAGGACACCATATGACCCCTAACGACACCATATGGTGTCCTAAGGGGTCATATGGTGTCCTTAGGGGTCATATGGTGTCCTATGACCCCTTAAGACATTATATGACCCCTTAGGACATGTCATATGGTGTCTTTAGGGGTCATATGGTGTCCTAAGGGGTCATAGCTAAGGACACCATATGGTGTTGTTAGGGGTCATATGGTATTCTAAGGGATCATACGGTGTCCTAAGGGGTTATATGGTGTTCTATGACCCCTTAGGATACCATATGACCCCTAAGAACACTATATGGTGTCCTAAGGGGTCATATGGTATTGTTAGTGGTCATATGGTGTCCTTGTAAGGAAAGCACAGTGTGGAAACACCTTCCTAATGTCAATTTATAGGGAAGATCAAGAAAGAATGTAGTTTAAAACTTTTACAGAATGGTAAGAATAACATAGACAAAAAACATAGAATCAACACAAAGACAGAACACCAAGAATTACGTGGGAAAACCCTTTCGAGAAAAAACTCACCACCAACAATTGAAACACTTTATTTCTAGTAAATGAATTTACAATAAAGTTTTAGTCTACGACTATAGGTATTCGTTCTCAGATTCTCACGAATTGGACACTACAATCAGATCCCGGATATCAGTATAACACCATAGTTATCCAATGGCTAGATATATTAGATTGTTGATAGTTAATCCGAGCAACTGCACTAATGGTTTGAAGTCTAACCATCTATGTCGGTCTGCATTCATGAGAAACACAATATCCCACATGCACCAGGAAGTCAGGTCGGTTTGTATTCATATACACTGACAAGACCATCTTCAATGTCCAAGTGTTTATCTTTTAGACTCCATTTCGAGTGCACACTTGTAGTCAGTCTCTACTCCATTGACCATCAAAAAGACCACAAAAGCATTGCTCAGATCTTCTGATAAACCAACAACTCGACTAATGCAGCTCCACCACATGGCACCCCCTAATTGGCTCTGGAGTCCCTACCAAGGCCTCACTAAATGCCCGAAATGAATCTCTTCTTTGTCATTAGGTTGCGATGGAAAGTCTAACAAGCAATTTCCCATCGCGACCTAGTGACCACCATCGGATCTTTTGCAATCGTCATCTGATCATCTACGATCTGCTCAACCTTTAACTTGCCTTAGTCGCTCTCCTTCTAGGCCTCACCACTTGGTCGCCATGTCATGAGGGATAACATTTCGGGCACCTCACAACCTTGGTACAACAACAACCATTGATAGTCCCAAAATTTTACTCCACCGTTGATCTTCCTTGGATCTGTCGTTGGATCTTCTCGATTTGTGTGACCCTTATCTCACCGAGGCCACTCACTTATGCCATGTGTCACTTCTTGATTGGCTCCAGAGTCTCTACCATGCCACCTTAGCACAACCTCACTAAACCACTGAAATGAAGCTCTTCTTTGTCACTGGGTCACGATGGATATTCTAACGAGGAGTTTCCCATTGCGACCTAGTGACCACCATTGGATCAACCTTGATCTGTTCGCCCAATAGCTGATCACAAGAAGAGGGTTCCATCAGCCCATTGGCAAGAGTCACACTGACAGTTGATCCATTGGGATAGGTTACTCCGATAAGCCTGAAACACAAGTCGAGTTAATTGGAGGCACATTTCCAACAATCCTAAGGGGTCATATGGTGTTCTATGACCCCTCAGGACACCATATGACCCCTAATGACACCATATGGTGTCCTAAGGGGTTATCTGATGTCGTTAGGAGTCATATGGTGTCCTAATAAGTCATATGGTGTTCTATGACCCCTACGAAACCATATGACCCCTTAGGATACCATATGGTGTCATGAGGGGTCATATGGTGTTTTTAGGGGTCATATGGTGTCTTTTGCACTCATATGGTGTCCCAAGGGGTCATAGAACACCATATGTCCCCTTAGGAAACCACATGACACCTTAGGAAATCATATGAACCCTTAGGACACCATATGGTGAAGTTAGGGCTCATATGGTGTCCTAAGGGGTCATAGAACACCATATGACCCCTTAGGACACCATATGACCCCTAAGGACACCATATGACATGTCCTAAGGGGTCATATGGTGTCTTAAGGGGTCATAGAACATCATATGACCCCTAAGGACACCATATAACCCCTAAGGACACCATATGACCCCTTAGGACACCATATGGTGTTGTTAGGGGTCATTTGGTGTCCTAAGGGGTCATAGAACACCATATAATTCCTTAGGACATAATATTAGCCCTAACAATACCATATGACCCCTAACGACACCATATGACCCCTTAGGACACCATATGGTGGTCTTAGGGGTCATATGGTGTCCTAAGGGGTCATAGGACACCATATGACCCCTTATGACACTGTATGACCCCTTAGGACACCATATGACCCCTTATGACACCGTATGACCCCTTAGGACACCATATGACCCCTAACAACACCATATGGTGTCATTAGGGGTCATATGTTGTCCTAAGGGGTCATATGGAATCCTAATGGGTCATAGAATACCACATGACCCCTTAGGACTCCATATGATCCCTAACGACACCATATGACCCCTTAGGACACCATATGACCCCTAATGACACCATATGGTGTCATTAGGGGTCATATGGTGTCCTAAGGGGTCATATGGTGTCGTTAGGGATCATATGGAGTCCTAAGGGGTCATATGGTATTCTGTGACCTATTAGAGCACCATATGACCCCTTAGAACACCATATGACCCCTAATGACACCATATGACCCCTTAGGACACTATATGGTGTCGTTAGGGGTCATATCATGTCATTAGCAGTCATATAGTGTCCTAAGCGGTCATATGATGTCCTTAGGGGTCATAAATCACCAAATGACCCCTTAGGACACCATATGGTGTCTCTATGGCTCATATGGTGTTCTAATAGATCATATAGTATCCTAAGGATCCATAGAACACCATATAACCCCTTAGGACACCATATAATGCCTTAGGACACCATATGATCTATAACAAAACCATATGACCCTTTAGGACACTAGATGACTTGTAAAGACACCATATGCTATCCTAAGAGGTCATATTTTGTCCTAAGATAGATAGTAATGGTTTCCGAAGGGGTCATATGGCCCACCATGGTCCTGCACATACCCAGATGGGTTATACAATCAAATGATACTACTGCAGATAGTATGTGTATACAAATGGGGTATGCACATTCAGAGAGGCCAACCACCTAGAGCTCACTGCTTAATCACAAAATAGGAGTCACACTGACTAGAATTGGATGATTAAATCCAATGACAATGTACTGTTCAAAGTAGCATCTCCAATGTTGGATTCAGTATCGGTTAAGCTTTGATAATCACCTTCAAACCATCCTTGAACCTTTTCTATCATCTACTCATATGATCTTCAATAACTACTCCCCTTGAGAAGTAGCTCTCCTCCATCAAAGTCGAAAAAAGGTTTCTCTGTTAATTCTGTCGGTTTGATGCCAATCATCAACTATCTAAGTCTCTACTAGTGAGGGTATAACCCCAAGGTGCTCTATGAGATGTTCAAAAGTTTCCTTAGGAAAAGGCTTAGTAAAGATATCTGCAATCTTTTAGTATTCACATAAACCAATCTCACTTCTTTTGCTTCAACATTCTCTTTCAGAAAATTATATTTGATAGAAACATGTTTAGTTTTAGAGTGAAATACTGGATTCTTAGATATATCAATTGTTGTTGAATTATCACAATAAATGATTATAGGTTCTTTGTATTTTACCTTTATGTCCTTCAACATTTTCTTAATCCATAATACCTGAGTACAATTAGTTGCTGCTACAACATATTCTGATTCTGCTATTGATAATGATGTACAACTCTATTTCTTGCTCAACCATGAAATCAATCTGCTACCAAGAAAGAATGCCCCGCCGGTGGTTCTCTTTCTATCGTCTACATCTCCTGCCCAATTTGCATTGGTGTATGCACATAAATCAAAATTTTTATCTTTAGGAAACTATAAACCAAGATTTGTTGTGCCTTGTAGATACCAAAAAATCCTTTTTACTGTTGATTCATGATTTTCTCTAGGATTAATTTGAAATCTTGAAACAATACATACTGCATTCATTATATCAGGTCTTGCTTGTGTCAAATATAGTAAACCACCAGTCATAGATTTGTATCTTATCAGATTAACAGGAGTTGAATCATCCTTCAATATTAATTTACCGGTTGTAGTCATAGGAGTACTTACCGGTTTAGAGTTTTCCATACCAAACTTCTTCAGTAGTTCCTTCAAGTACTTTGTTTGACATATGAATATACCTTTATCAGTTTGTGAAATCTACACTCGTGAAAAGAATTTTATCTCCCCAATCATAGACATTTCAAATTGTTCATGCATCTTATTAGCAAAGTCTTTAGACAGTCCATCTTCTCCTCCAAAAATGATGTAATCAATCAAAACTTCAATAACCAATATGTCTTTAGACAGTCCATCTTCTCCTCTTCAAGATCACTATTCAGAAATGCACATTTTACATCCATTTGATATACTTTATAGTTCTTGTGTGCTGCAAATGCAAGAAATAATATGACTGCATGAATTCTAGCTATCGGTGCAAAGGTTTCATTGTAATCAATTCCCTCTTTCTGTGAATATCCTTTTCACACTAATCTTTCTTTGTTTTTGATTACCTTACCATCTTCATTAAGTTTATTTTGGAATAACCATTTAGTTTCAATTACATTTTTGTCTTTAGGCTGGGGAACCAATGTCCATGTATTGTTCTTTTCAATTTTTTCTAATTCATTTTCCATAGCTTTAATCCAATATTTATCTTCACATGCCTCAATAATAGATGCTGGTTCAATTTCAAATATTAAACATACCTCTTTATTTGCCAGTCTTCCTCTTGTAATAACGCCTTGATACTTATTCCAAATTATCTGACTTCCAAAGTGATTCAGTCTTACATACCTGGGTGTGTTCACTTGCTATTGTTCTTCAGTCACTGTGGAATTCTATAATGATGCCAGTGTGACAGGATCCACATTTTGTGCCCATACATTTTGTATAGGTTCATTTATGATCATCTCAACTACTGGTTCAAAATCCATAGACCTTTAATTTCCTCTAAAGTGTTCATCTATCTTCACATTTGCACTTTCAATGATTTTTTGTAATCTTTTATTAAAACATCTATATGCCTTGCTCTTAGATGAATAACCAAGAAATATTCTTTCATCACTTCTAGGATCAAATTTGCCAATATACTCATCTCTCCTAATGTATCATTTTCTTCCAAATATTCTAAAGTATTTAAGAGTAGGAGTATTACCAAACCATAGTTCATAAGGTGTCTTACCGGTTTCACCTTTGATGTGAACTTTGTTAAAAGTGTAAACCATTGTATTCACTGCTTCTCTCCAGTACATATGAGGTAGATTTGCTTCTAATATCATGCTTCTAGCTGCATCCAGAATAGTTTTGTTCTTCGTTTCCACAACTCCATTTTGCTGAGGTGTCTAAGGTGCTAATAGTTGTCTTTTTATTCCATTTACTTCACAAAATGTATTAATCTCCTTAGATGTAAATTCACCTCCTTGATTTGATCTTAAACATTTGATTTTCTTACCGGTTTCATTCTCTACCATTGCCTTGAATAATTTGAATTTCCCAAAAGCTCCTAATTTCTCCCTCAGAAAAGTAACCCAATACATTCTAGAATAATCATCAATGATTAACATAAAGTATCTATCTCCCTATAGACTTCTAGTTCTTGCTGGACCACACAAGTCAATATGAATTAAATAAAAAACATTATTGGATTTCTCATAAATACTCTTAAAAGTTGTTCTAACTTGCTTTCCCATTTGACATTCCTTTCATATCGGATTATGAGGTTTTACAATCTTAGATGAATCCCTTACTGCCTTAGATGAATTAATCTTTACAATGAAATCAAAATTCACATGACAGTGTATTTTATGCCATAACCAACATTCATCAATATGTGAAATCAAGCATGTCTTTTCATTGTTATTCAAATGAAAGATATTACCTCTAGTCTAATTACCGGTTGCAATCTCCAAACCAGTTCTATTCATGATTTTCTATTTACCATTATTGAATTGTAATTGAAATCCCTTTTCGACTAATTGACCAACACTCAAAATATTATGCCTCAAACCTTCAACATAATAAACGTTGTCAATATTGTGCTTACCATCGAAAGATATAGTGCCTTTTCCTCTGATCAAACAAGCTTTGTCATCCCCAAATCTTACTAGACCTCCATTGTATTCTTGAAAAGATAAGAATTTACTTTTGTCACCAGTCATATGATGTGAACATCCGGAATCTATAATCCATTCATCCTATTCTTCAATTTTAGCTGCTAGGGCTTGCTCTACCGATGGAACAGTAGGTGCCAGTTGATCTTCTTTTATTGCAAGAAAAGCCCATCCATTGTCTACCAGTTCTTCATCAGAATCACCAGTAACTCTTTCATTAGCATAGTAACATGATTTGTCTCTATTCTTCTAAAATATGTATCTCTGATATTCATATCAGGGTTAGGCTTATATGTTCTTTTAGCTTCTTCTCTTAATCTTGCATGTCTATCAGGAAAACTAGATGCCATATGACCAACTTTATTGCAATTAAAACATTTAAATGGTGCTTTACCTTCATACTTACTTCTAATAGGACCTTTAGGTATTTTTCTTGCAAATAGTGCTTCAAGCTCTTCCATTTCATCACTTTCCCTCCTGATATCTTTGAGTTCTCTTCCATAAAGTGCTTTCCAATCAGCTTTATCAGATGATGATGATGATGTTGCAAATGATGATGCTTTGAAGGCTAAATCTATCTTAATTGTAGCAACAAGACCAAATTCCTCAAGCCCAAATGCTGAAAGTTTTCCAACCAAGGTGTCTCTAGATACTGATGTATTAGGCATTGTTCTCTAGATACTAATGTGTTGGCATTTTTGATGATTATGTTGTGATTGTTATTGATGTACACACACTTGCTATGAGATCACTTTTTGTAAGTATGAGTTATGTTTAACCAGTATTTGTTCCGAACTGGTATCATGTATTATAGTCTTTACACTACCGGTGCTTTGCAGAAAGTGTTTACTGATCTCAAGTGGCATAAAGACCCAAGTGGCATGAAGACCTCAAGCGGTTCAAGGATCTCAAGTGGAGCGGAGAAAAGGAACTAAAAGCAATAGTTATCATTTTTCCCAATCTTCATTTTTGTCAACCAGTAACCAGTAAAGTTTTGTAAATCGGTATTACTCTGAGTTCCCAACTAGTAATCAGTAAAGTCGTATGAACCAGTAATACTCTATGATGTGTTACCAATAAGTATTTTTGTGATGAGTTACCATCCACCGACACTTTGACAATGATTTTGTGTCGCGTTACCAAATGTGTCTAGATGCACTGAACCTATGAACTTGCAATGTAATTCTATTGGACTGACATGAAATCAGGTTCCTTTATAAGGACATCATGTCTAGGGTTTTAGCTGTTGTTAGGGTTTCAATAGTGCATGAGTTTTTGTATGTATGATCTCAAAAGACAAGATCAAGTTTGTGCGAAGTAACAAAGAGTGGAGATATTGAAGACTGAAGTAATGCTGAAATGCATTAACAATGAGCTATCAAGGATCTAACCAAGCATAATGTGCTAGTATCTAGATCACTCACTTGTTGATTACTTACATCTTCGACAAGTCTGAAAACCCTTAACCAGGTAGGCCTGGAAAAGCCTGTGTAAATCCTCTAACAAGGTGGTTCACAACTATGGATCAGAAATCCTCTCACAAGGTATTCTTTAATCAGACTTATCTCCTAACACATATTGAGATTCCTAACAGGATCTATTTTGGTAAAGAACATTGTATGACCTTAACCGGTCTAGTTACTATTCTGCAGATAGTTACTTGTGAGTTTCATCTCATCGTGGTTTTTCCCATTTGGGTTTCCATGTCAAAATCTCTTATGTTATGGTGATTTTTCTTCTGTGGATGAATGCCTTATTTGCTGTTTGGTTTGCATTTGTGTTAACCAGTTTGTTTGTAAGACTGTTTTACCAGTTTACTGCTAGACTGTGTAAGTGTTTGAGTTCAATATTTTTTGGTATACTAATTCACCCCCCCTCTTAGTATTCATCAATTGGTATCAGAGCCAACTTTTCTATAAGTCTAACCACTTGGAAAGAGATATGGGGGAATACACTGTGAGGGAACTTACTCATCGGCTCAGTCAGACTGAGCAAGCCTATGATGAACTCAAAGTCAAATATAAGGCCTCTCAGGCAAAAAGAAGAGAGCATGTTGAAAAACTAATGGAGCTAACTAAAAATAGTTCTTCTGATGAGGCGGACATGGAAGCCCTAGTTCTAGAAGTGGAAAAACTGAATGAATCCAATACCAACCTGAGAAAGGAGTTGGAAGGACTGACTATCCGAATGTGTCAAGAGCTTGAGAACCAGAGGAAAAATGAAGATCTTGTAAAAGACAAAGATCATGAGATCTTCAAGTTAAAACAAGAAATCAGTGCACTTACCACTCATCTTCAAGAGAGAAAAGCTGAAAAAGAAGAAATGCAAGGTGAATTAAACCTCGCTATCTCCGAGATTGCAACCTTGAAGGAATATAATGCTGCTATTTCCAAAGAACTCACTGAGTCAAAGGAAATACTTGCCAAATTCAATAAGAGCACTGTTAAGCTAGAGCAAAAGCTTGAATCAGCTAAACTGGTAAAGAATACTAATGGACTTGGTTTCTCTGGTTATGAGGAAGGTGAAACCTCTAGTACAAAAGATGGAGCATCAAAGAAGCAACCAGAACCAAAAGATAAAGGTAAATAAAAGTTCAAACATGTTTGATTTAATTGTCTCAAGGAAGGACACACTGCCAATGTATGTAGAAGTAAGGCTTACAATAATTTTCCTTATTTTCTAAATGATAAGCCTAGACCCAATAGATTCAATTGTAATTGGTATGCATGCAACAAGTTTGGGAATAGAGCATTTGAATACAGGTCTGTCATGCACAACACCAGAAGGTATCCTCAAAGGAGTCAAGGAGTTTATCTTGAACCCTCTAGGAACCAAAATCCAAACCGGTTTAATACCTATAATCATTAGTCAGGTAGCGATGGCTATCAAGTGGCAACCAGATGGAGAGTAACCTATTTGATTTGTCATGGTCATGGTCACACTGCCACAACATGCAGAAGGAAGAATGGAAACATGAATAATGGACCTTGGAGAGCACCTAGAATGGTTTGCTATCATTGCAACAAACCGGGTCATACAACAAGATTTTGTAGAACTAGAAAGAACATATCGGATGATATACCAGTCATTCCAGAAGGAAAGATTGATGTTGAAAATGTTCAATTGGATATGAAGACAACATGGAAGAAGAAATCTAATGAAGTGTTACAAGAGGAATTGGTTTTTGCACCAAGTGTGGAAGTCGCCGAATCGACAAACTAAGCTTTAGAAAAGCTTAGAGGGAGCAAACGGTGAAATGTTTCGAACCCCTAGTCTACACTAGTAAAAGACCTTAACCAGTATGTGATACCTATCTCTTGGCAGAAGACCGGAAATGGTAAAAGGCAAATTAGGGTTTACGCCCTAATAATGGAGCATTTATTATGGTAGGTGAAGAACTTGTTTAAAAGGAATTTTCAAGTCATTTTTCACTTATCAGTTTTTGAGAAAAGAAGTTTTCAAGTGTAGAGTGACAAAAGGTGACTTGCATTGTGATTCAAAGAGTTTTTCAAAACCTTGAAGAAGAATCAGAAGCTAATATCAATCGGTCAAGTGTAGAACACAAAGCAGTATTGCAGCAACTGAAGGAGTGTGTGGTGAAGTGGAATCTGCAAGCCCTAAATTTTGATTTACAAAGGTATTTTTCAAATTTCTCTATTTATCATGGCTTCTGCATCACACTCTAGCTCTAGTGCACCCATTGATTCAGTTGAATTCATCCATCGGAAGGCAAAATATAATTCCCTATCCCAAATACCCGCTGGTGTCATAGTCAAGGAAGGTATTTTAGATTATATTGATTGTAAAATTGAAGGCCTAGGATCTCTAATGATCCATTCCCAGTTAAGTTTATTCTATGGGAAGGACAAGAAGATCAAACCAGAATTCAACATCTTGGAAAAGAAGAAGCTTCACAATGTGGTCTATTTCCTTGAAGAGTTTTCAGATGATCACATCCGCATCATCCTAAGCAGAGTTCATGGTGACAAAATGTACTTAGAGCGGACACATGAAATCACACCAGAAGTGATCCATGCCATCACCAATTTCTGTAACATCAGTGAAGTTCCTACCCTAAGGAAGATTAGCAAGAGTGAAATGACCAAGCTCACTAGTTCTATGAGCGACCAATGGGGAATGACCATCAATACCATCAATGATGATCTGGTCAAGTATGCCTGTATGGTAATAGGTTACTGGACATTCTATGCTAGCAGGATCAACTCTATCTCTGCTGCAATGGTAAATGCTACCTACAAGATGATCAAAGAAGATGCCTCATTTGATTTATGCACTTGTATGCAAAGGCAACTTCTAGTGAACCTGAAGTCGATTAAACAAGACAATTCCCTAAGATTTAAGTTTGGACAACTGTTGGTTGGGTTGTTCTTCTATTTCCAAGGTTACTTCCCAGGAGTTGGAGATATTCAGTGATCTGCTGACCAACCGGTTACAAAGTAAATCAAAGAGAGCCTTCAAGCGGTTGGAACTGGTTATCCGAAAGTTCTAAATAAATACTTTGATGAGTTCAGACACAAAATGAGCCAAAGGGTAAGAATATCTAGTGATATTGTCAAGAAGTATGAAGATGACATCTGCTTCACCATCAAGGTTGATGAGTGCATAATGGAGGTGGTGGAGCCTAGACAGGAAAAAGTAGAACCCATGGGATATGAAGTAATGTATGATATGCTAGATGGGCATGCCTCAACCCTACTCTCCTTGCCCCTTGATCAAAAGGAGAAGAGAACCAACACCTATTTGGAAAGGGTTACACTAGTTGAAGAACCTTCAGTAAAGAAAGGAAAAGAACCTTCAGTAAAGATGGGAAGGAAGTGGCATCTGTATCGGTATTGGTTACTTTAGCAAGTCCTAAAGTGACCAAGTGGTCACTGATAAAGAAGAAACCGGAAGTTGCACCCACCAAGGTATTTGAGAGAAAGCGAAAGACAAAAGGAAACACACCACACTCAGAGGACACTGTATTTGAAGAACAGCCTAAGAAGACTAGGCAAATGAGGAAGAAGACAAAGACAACCAACAATGAACCAGCAACATCAACACCGGTAAAAATTGATATTTCCTCTTACAAACCTTTGACACATTGTCAAAGAACTATTAAGAACATTAGAAGAAAACTTCTTAGTGATTTGAAAGAATGTTTTGATGATTTTAATGATGATGAAAAGGAAGAAGTTGAATAGGAAGTCATTAAATATCTATGTATTAATGACCGGTGGCCATCAGAAATTAGATATAAGACACCTGATTCTTTATATAATTCTTTAGATAACAAATGGCGCATTGCCATAGAGAAGGAACAAGAAATAAGAGAGGAAGTTGCACAATACTTTCCTGATGTGCCTAAATCAGAACTTTATGCAGTTGTGGAAAAACATAAAGGCCTCTTCTTCATGAGAAGAAGGAGACTCCTATTACTAGAAGGAAAAGTCTTGAAAGTGGTAAAAGATACCCACTCCCTTGCTCAATTTTCTCTAAGGTTGCATCAAGTGGCTAAAGCCAACAGGAAAGCTGAGCAAGAACTAGAAATCAATAAACCAGATGAGGTGTATGATAGTGAAGGAGAGCCGGTCACTGATCAAATGGACCCCATTGATGTTGATGCCTTGAATGGTGAAAATGTTACTCTAGGTACACCATCAGAAGGAGCAAGATAGGAGAAATAGGTAGAAGAAGAGAAGAAGCAACAGGAAGAAGAAAAGAAGAAACGGGCAGATGAAGAGGAAAAGAGAAAAGAGGAGGAAAAGAGGAAAGAAGAAGAGGAGAACAAGAGAAAAGAAGAGGAAGAAGGAAAAGAAAGAAGAAGAAATAAGAGGAAAAGAAGAAGAAGAAGGAAGAGGAAAAGAAAGAAGAAGAGAAGAAATAGGAAGAAGAAAAGAAAAAGAAGGAAACAAAAAAGAAAGAAGAAGAGAAATGGAAGGAAGAAGAAAAGAAACAGGAAGAGGAGAAGAGAAAGAAGGAAGAGGAGAAGAAGAAGAAGGGTGAAGAAGCAGAAAAGTGGCAAGAAGAAGAGAGGAAGAAGGAAGAAGAGAAAAGACATAAAGAAGTGGAGGAGCAAAAGAAGGCAGAAGAGGACAAGCTAAGAGCCAAAGAGAAGAAGGAAGCAGCACAGAGCACATAGGTGGGTTCGTGCTCTACTCCCTCGGGTAGTCCTTCATTGGGAGTGATGATCCTTAGGTTTTGATTTGCTATCCATCCTAGGGCCCTTACACCCTCGGTGGCGCTAGATTTAAGACAATAAAATAGGAGGTCACTACTGGTTAGGTGGACAGGAAAGAAAGAGAGTGGGTGAGGGCTGATCAGTAGGACAGGAAATAAATCAAGAAAGAATGTTAGGCTAGCCACCAATACTTGGAGGGGAGGGTCCTCGTCTTCTTCTTGGAGGGTCCTCATTCTAAAGAATGGGTAGCTCCAATTCATTGAGTTGTTTTAATTCTCCCATTCGGTGTTCAATTAAGGTAGTTACCTTTTGATTGCCCTCCTAACGAACTAAAGATTCTACAAAAGGCAACTAATAGTCAAGCCAAACCGGCTGACATTACTAGTCCCATTGACCTCCAATCTGCAAATGAATCAGAGTTTCTACAAAGCATTAAGATTTCTCAAGAACACCTAGAAGTGATAAGGAGGAAGAAGGAGCAAGACATGATTCAAGCTGCAGTGGACACTCTTACCGGTCTAATACCCGGTACCAACCTCTCCAGTATCGATTCCTCTCTGGCCCAACTAAAACTCTTATGCACAGTTGTGGAGGACCAGGTACAAAGCCTGGAAGAAGTTGTTGAAGCCAATGCACAAAAGAAGCATGAAAAGGCTCTAAACACTACCTTAGTGAAGAAGTTGAATGAGCTTCAAATAGAACTTCAGAAAGCATAGAAAGACATCAGGGATGCTCTGGATGAGGGGAACCTACTATTTAGTAAGATAAGCCAACCCCATTTATTTTGTGATGATGTGCTTGCTCAGAAAGACAAACTGCAATCTGACTTGTAGTCATTCATAAGCACCTTTAATCCACCATATGATTCCTTCACCGCTTATGGGCAAACCATTCATCGGTTTCAACTCCAGAATGCCAGAATAGAGTTAGAGATCAACAACTAGACCAAAGATTTGTAGGAACTTCAACTAGTTCTACTACCAAGACTGCAAATACTTCAAAAATGCTATCTCAATCTAGATGCCTTAACGGTCACTCAAGAGATGAGTATCATGGATGCCATGGAGGAACAGGTATCCTAGATGGAAACAGAGAGTGAGGTTGCTACCTCATTGTTTGAGTCATGGTCCTTATCCATGAAGCAATTTATGCAGTACTTTAAATTAGTTTTTGACAAGTTTCACTCTTTATTGTCATAAATGTTAGGATTCCCACAGATAGTGAGAGGGGGGGGGGGGGTGAATCAGTATCTAACTGGTATGTAGAATTTCTTAACTTAAAACATGTAGAGCATATTAAAACAATGTATTGGTAAGCAAGAAATAATGCAATAAATAGAGATAGAAACAACCACATAAAAAACACACCATAACAAAAGATTTAATGAGGAAACCCGATGTGGGAAAAACCTCAGTGGGATTTGTGACCCAAAATATTCACTTACTAGCCAATAAGAGAATATTACTGCTACAAGAGGGGCCTGCACATGCAGGAAGGCCAAGTGCCTAGAGCTCACTGGTGAATTACAAAAGGGAAGTCTCACTGACTTACAAAATGGATTATATAAATCCAATGTCTTGTACTACTCTAGAATAACATCTATAATGCCAGATCCAGTACCGGTTTCTTCTTTTCTTCTTACATAAACCCTTAACCTATAATTCGCATAATAGGTCTACCTTATTTCGCCTAATATATTCTCCTATTCCTCATCAAATGTCCTACAATGATCTCTTATATATATGAGTCATTTTACAATGTTGCCAAGTCAGCTTACAATGATTTTACAATAATAAACAAAATAAATTACAACAAAAATCTTGTCGGCCTTTGTGCCGGTATGCTTCCTTTTACTGTTGGTGCTAGTAGTCTATGTGCTGGTGTAGAGTCTGATTTTGCTAGTGCTGGTGGAATGCGTTGCCGGTGTCATAAGATTGTAAGGTTGCCATCAATGACAAAACCTTCAATCACCTACAATGTCTCATTGGAGTGTGCATATGCCAACAATCTCCCCCTTTGGCATTGATGGAAACACTCATGAGAAAATTTCAAAAGTGTATCCAAAATTTGTAATCCAAAAATATGTACCAAAAATATATGAGCTCCCCCTGAGTAGATAAGTCTTTTGCTAATTATTTTCTCATACTACTACTCCCCCTTTGGCATCAATGACAAAGGTTGTCAAGGTGTCAATAGAGTTGTAGTTTTCTGTCTCAACCTTGTAGCTGGGTGGTTACAATTTGAAAAAGATCTGCCAAAACCAAATTTATGCTTTCCATAAACTGCTTACTATCTTTTATTGCTGCCTCTGTTCTTTGAATTGTACCGGTGAGGTGTTGCATATGCTCTGCCGGTGTTTTTTGTCCTTGTACTAATGCCTCAGATATTTCCTTCCTCAAGGATGCTAGATAGTCCAGTTTTGGACTTAGTCTCAGTGTCAGATTCTTCGCCTTATTTATTATTTTCTCCTTTTCTCTTCCTAACTTAAGTAATTCTTCCTCAAAACTTGTTATCTTTTGTTCAAAAACTGATAATGTATCACGTGAGTTAACAAAATTGTCAGCAAGTTTATTGATTTCATCCTGTACCTTGCTCATTTTCTTTTCTATGTCAACCATTAGAAAGTTTGTCTTGCAAATGTCTCTATACAGAGTTTTAAATTCCTTCAATGAATTGCATGGTTCAAGTAGAAGTGTGTCAAATTCCCTTGTACACTTCTTTATTTGATCCTCAAAGAATTTTTGCTTTTCAATTTCCAACCTATCTTTGAATGCCTCTTCCTTTATTTGCTCAACTGTCACTATGTTCTCAGTGATGTATTTAGACTAAGTGTCAAGTTGGCTTAAAGAGTCCTTATTATCTATATTGCAGTTTGGAGCTATCATCTTCAAAATTGGGATTGTGTCATCCATAGCTTTATAAGCTTGTGAACTACAATCAGTTATCCTTTTAATGGAGTCTAAAAGAACTTCAGTTACATTTGTTGACTTGTAACCTACTGAGGAGGAACCAATATTCTGAATTCTGTCAGTGGAGGAAGTAACCAAGCTTGGAGTGACCTTTGGTAGGTCAATCTATGTTTCTATTTCCTTATGCAAGGGTTTTTGTTCCTCTCCTATTGCTGGTGGCACTGTTTCCATATGAACCTATTCCTATTTCGAAGCCTGTTGCTCTGCTTGTCTCTCTGCCTGAATCTCTACCTATTGCCCTGTACTATCATCTTCAAATTTTCTTTCTCTGTTATCAATGTTGTTAGTTGTCGATGGCTCACTAACCATATCTATCTTATCGGTTGTATCCTTATCTATCATAATGTTGACCTTGTGAGTATCAACATCAACTGTGTATAAAACTTTAGGATTAGGATTTGTATCCTCTATATCCGTACTCTCATATGTCGGTTGATCTCCAGTGGTTGTTACCGATGGAGTAATCAGAGGTGATGGGGGTAAGTTATCTTTTACTTTGATGCTAGGAGGTCCACCAACCTTTCCTTTTCCTTTGTCCTTGAGCTTCTGATATACTTTTATTGGTTTAGTGTTTTTATATTCTTCCTATTTTTATTTTTCAACAAGGAATATATCCCATGCATTTTATGTTTCCTCTATTATCTCATTTACTCTTCCAACCATTAGTCCAATATGTCGGTGTGTAGTAGAGAATACTGACCAGTTGGCTTCTAGAATTAGGTCATCTATCTCCTTTGGTGAGTTTACTGGGTAAATAGCAAGTAATTTTTCAACTCTAATTTTCTTATCAAGCTCTATAATAGCTTGTCTTCTTGCTTCTAGCCTCTTGAACAGTTCATCTAGCACTTCCATTAAGAACTTCTTATAGATATCCAAGTGTAAAATGACACTATTTTCAACTTGCTCTTTCTCATCTGCTGATAGTGTATCATATAATTTCTCTATGTTCTTGAGTTTTCCTTCTTTTGTGATTTCATTCAATAATTTGTCAAGAGGGGCAATATTTTGTTTAGTCCTCTTCTTCTTTGGTGTTGTTTTCTTGACTGGAGACCTCACTACCTGTTGTTTTTGTCTAGTTCTTCTAGGTGAGGGTGTGGATGTCGGTGAAGGATCCCTTTTCCTTACAACTCTTTTGAATGTTGTTGGCATGTCATTCTCTAAAGAAGTTGCTATCGATGATAGGTGAGTTTCAGGCTGTAATGTTACTAACTCATCCTCAGTGATGCCAGTTTTCTTGAGTACATCTTCTTTGATAGCCTTAGCCTACCTAGAGCCTCTTCTCACAGTTTCTTCAACCTTTTCACTCTTTTCTTAGATTGAATTTGGATTTCAATGGTCTCAACACTACCAAATACTTCTTCCTTGGGTTCCCTGGGTGCTCCAAGAAGGGCTTTTGCATAAGTCTCAATGATGTGATCATCGATCTCATAACCCATCTCAGTAACCCAAATTGTTCTTGGGATAACTACTTCCATCTAGATCTCATCCTTTTTAATCACAAAACATATATCATCCTTGTACTTGTTAACAATTTTCTGTGACAGTATGATTCTTTTGTTCATTCTGGCCTTTAGTGCTTGAAAGTACTCATTGATGTTCTTTTCCTTGTTTTCACCCATGTTGTTGAATAGGTCTAATAACTGTTTCCCTACTGGTATATCAAATCCAAGGTTCTTGTTGCCTATATCGGGCACCTCTTTGGTTATGTGTAGCATTAAGCATACAAGTAGATTACCAAATCTAAAAGTCTCTTTCTTATCCTTCTTGATTTTACCTAAATTATCAATCAACTCACCTTTTAACCATTCACATACATCAATTTTCACATTGTCCTTAACCATGTCATAAGCACTCTTTATGCATAAACGGGAAATTGAGTTAAGTCTGTTTGCATGAGTTGCTTTGTACCCTAAAATCATGCTAATGAATCTCAGATTTATGTCAGTTACATTATTAACTCTCAAGGACCTTTTGTCGGATGTTGCACCAGTTAGGTTTGTTACTAGGTCATTTGAGACCTTCTTTGTCTTGTCTGGTTTGTTACCGGTGGAAGGTAACCCTGTTACAACTTTCACAGCTTCCTTGGTAATTTTATGGACCAAATCTAGCTAAAAGAAATCTTCATGTACTATACTCAATACTATGCTAATCACTTCCTTGGTAATTCTGGAATGTAGAGGATTTCAGTGAATCCTAGGTTTTCAATAATTTTATGTTCAAGCTTCACATTTCCAGAATTATCACATATAACAGTCTTATATATGTTTTTGATTTCCTCATCTCCTAATTCCTCTATATGGCAATGGATGTACATTCTAGGGTCTTCTACATAAATAACTCCTTTTGGAATTTGGGAAAATGCACCAACATTGTCATCCTTTTTAGCTATCTTGGGAACTAGCTGAAATACCAGCCTAGGGCGTTTGGTTAGCTAAACTACAATAGGGTTTGCTAGGAATTTAGGTGCAGAGGAGGATGCCATAATTATAAATATCTTTTTCTGCCTTTGGAAGGATTGATTGCTGAAATGTTTTGCCTCTTTGCTCGAAATGCCTTAGCTCTAGAAATTTCGCACTCTTCAAATGTTTGAATGCTCAGTGAAGTGAAATGAAGCCAAAATCACAAATTTATAATGTTTATTTGTCACCTACCACATTTAATGTATGTTGGTTAAGTAATCACTTAACATTGTCTGTCGGTATAGAAGTAATTTTCAACTTCTCACCATTAATCAAGGGAATAATAGCATATGTCTCATTTGATTGCCAAACCCTCAAAGGAAATTTTCTTCAATTTGATGAAGAGCTTCCTGACGGTGGAGCACTACTCTATCCTACCAGTGGAGTGTTGATTGGTTCTACCGGTGGAGGAGTATTCCCAACATTACTTAGGTCTGACTTTCTAATCCATTGTTTTGAGAATTCTTTCTTAACCACTTCAACTTTTTCTTTTCCTTTCAATCTGGAACTTTTGTTGTCTATCAGTGATCCCATAATTCTGTAGAATTTTGCAATATGCCCAATCTTGTTACAAGCATAACAAGTCACATTATTTTTCTGAATAGCCTTTCCATAACCTATGCTGGTTTGTGTTCTGCATTGATTTGATAAGTGTCCAAATCTTCCACAAACATAACATCGTACATTCATTGTATAATTTTCAAAGTTATGACCAACTTTGTTGCACTTTGAACATTGACCAGTGGGTGTGTTGATGTTCTGATAATTTCTAGATCTACATTGATTTTCTCTATGACCATACTTATTACAGTTAGAGCATTTTCCATTGAATTTGTAAGCATTAGGTTGTCTTACTTGTTTACTGTGATCCTGAGTGTTTGCAGTACCGGAGCTTTCACCAACTTCAAAGCCAAGCCCATTAGTGTCACCATTAGGTTTCTGATTTTTCAATAAGTTACCAAGTTCTTCTAAGATTTTCTTGAATTTGTCTTTGTGCTGATTTGTTGTATCCAATTCTCTTTTCAAGAATTCTTTCTGTCTCATGAGTTCATTTGAGTCATTCTATGTATGCATCAGATCTGTCCTCAACAAATCATTTTCATAACTAAGTCTGGTGTTCTCATTTGCTGCATCACTTAATCTTCTTGTCAAATCTTCTTCATTCTTCTTTCTATCTTCAATTTCCTTGCAAAATCTCATAGTCATATCCTGCATCTCATTCTTTGTTGTCATGTTTTCTTGCTTCAGCTTGTTTATCATATCATTAAGAGTTTCCTTTTTATCATTCTCATGTTGCATCTTTTCACAAAGTTCTCTTCTCTTGTTTCTTGTTATAGTAATATTTTCTTGAAGTGCTTGAATAATATCCTGAGCTACCTTTAGATCATCTTCAAGTTTGGTGTTTTTCAATTTTTCTGTATCATAGTCTGAGAGAGTTGCTTCAAGTTGCTTCATCAAGTTTTCCATTGTTACCGATGTCAAGATCTTCCTCAAGCTATTAGGCTTCTGAAAATAGAGGACCAGGCTTTGATACCAATTGTTAGGATTCCCACAGATACTGAGAGGGGGGGGTGAATCAGTATCTAACTGGTATGTAGAATATCTTAACTTAAAACATGTAGAGCACATTAAAACAGTGTACCAATAAGGAAGAAATAATGCAATAAATAGAGATAGAAACAACCACATAAAAAACACACCATAACACAAAATTTAATGAGGAAACCCAGTGTGGGAAAAACCTCAATGAGATTTGTGACCCACAATATTCACTTACTAACCAATAAGAGAATATTACTGCTACAAGAGAGGCCTGCACATGCAGGAAGGCCAAGTGCCCAGAGCTCACTACTCAATTACAAAAGGGAAGTCTCACTGACTTACAAAATGGATTATATAAATCTAGTGTCTCGTACTACTTTAGAATAGCATCCATAATGCCAGATCCAGTATCAATTTCTACTCTGCTTCTTACATAAACCTTTAACCTATAATTCACATAATAGGTCTGCCTTATTTCACCTAATATATTCTCCTATTCCTCATCAAATGTTCTACAATGATCTCTTATATATATGAGTCATTTTACAATGTTGCCAAGTTGGATTACAATGATTTTACAATAATAAACAAATTAAATTACAACAAAAATCATGTCGGCCTCTGTGTTGGTATGCTTCCTTTCACTGCTAGTGCCAGTAGTCTGTGTGCCGGTGTAGAGTCTGATTTTGCTAGTGCTCATGGAATGCCTTGCCGGTGTCATAGGATTGTAAGGTTGCCATCAATGAAAAAACCTTCAATCACCTACAATGTCTCATTGGAGTGTGCATATGCCAACAATAAACACTTATTTTTTTTGCTAATGGAAAGAGGGTTTTTCAGCTGTACTTTGTCATTGTTGGCAAAGGGGGAGTAGTATTCTGGTATTTAAAATTTTGATGCATGCTATGTATACTTTCATGTTTATATCTGTAAGGGAGTTGTATACATTGTATTTTCTACAAAGGGATAGTGTATATGCTTAGGGGGAGTAATTTTGATTATGGCATTTTCTTTGTAAAACACTTAGATGTCAAAAATTTTCCTAAGTGTTTCCATCAATGCCAAAGGGGGAGATTGTTGGCATTTTTGATGATTATGTTGTGATTGTCATTGATGGACACACACTTGCTATGAGATCACTTTTTGTAAGTATGAGTTATGCTCAACCAGTATTTGTTCCAAACCGGTATCATGTATTATAGTCTTTAGACTATCAATGCTTTGTAGAAAGTGTTTACCGATCTCAAGCGGCATAAAGACCCAAAAGGCATGAAGACCTCAAGTAGTTTGAGGATCTCAAGTGGAGCGGAGCAAAGGAACTAAAAGTGGCAGTTATCATTTTTCCCAGTCTTCATTTCTGTCAACCAGTAATCAGTAAAGTTGTGTAAACTGGTATTACTCTGAGTTCCCAACCGATAATCGGTAAAGTCGTATGAACCGATAATACTCTGTGATGTGTTACCAACCGATATTTTTGTGATGAGTTACCATCCACCGACACTTTGATGGTGATTTTGTGTTGCATTACCAAATGTGTCTAGATGCACTGAACCTAGGAACTTGCAATGGAATTCTATTGGACCGACATGAAATCAAGTTCCTTTATAAGGACATCATGTCTAGGGTTTTAGTTGTTGTTAGGGTTTCAATAGTGCTTGAGTTTTTGCAGGTATGATCTCAGAAGACAAGATCAAGTTTGTGCGAAGTAACAGAGAGTGGAGATATTGAAGACTGAAGTAATGCTAAAATGCATTAACAGTGAGATATCAAGGATCTAACCAAGCATACTGTGCTAGTATCTAGATCACTCACTTGTTGATTACTTAGATCTTCAACAAGTCTGAAAACCCTTAACCAGGTAGGCCTGGAAAAGCCTATGTAAATTATCTAACAAGGTGGTTCACAACTATGGATCAGAAATCCTCTCAGAAGGTAGTCTTTAATCGGACTTATTTCCTAACACAGATTGAGATTCCTAACAGGATCTGTTCTGGTAAAGAACATTGTATGACCTTAACCAGTCTGGTTACTATTCTGCAGATAGTTACTTGTGAGTTTCATCTCACCGTGGTTTTTCCCATTTGGGTTTCCACATCAAAATCTCTTGTGTTATGGTGATTGTGCTTCTGTGGGTGAATGCCTTATTTATTGTTTGGTTTACATTTGTCTTAACCAGTTTGTTTGTAAGATTGTTTTACCGGTTTATTGCTAGACTGTTTAAGTGTTTCAGTTCAGTATTTTTTGGTATACTAATTCACCCTCCCCTCTTAGTATTCATCAAGTATCTCTATATACTAATGTATTAGGCATTGTTCTCAACTCATTAATAGCAGTTACTTTCATTTTGTATGCCGGTGGAAATTCTCTTAAAACTTTAGAAACAATTTCATCTTTACTTAAAGAACCTCCTCAATATTGTATTCCCAAGACAATTTAATTAACCCTTTCCATAAAAGAAAGAATTCTTTCATCTTCTTCCATTTTTCAGATTTTCATACCTGACCCAGAAGCATTCTAGTTTTGCAATTTTGACAGTGGTATCTCCTTCATTCAATGTCTCCAGTTTATCCCAAATAGCTTTAGCAGTAGATTGGTCTGATAATCCCATGATTTACTGATCTGACAAGGTGCTCAAGAGTGCTTCTCTTCCTTTGCAATCATTCTCTTGATCCTTACCCAATGTTGGTGGATTAAGTTGATTCAGTGTAGGACCAACATAGCCATTCTTTGTAACATCCCATATGTCTTTTCCAATGCAATTCAGATGCGTCTCCATTAATCTTCCATATACCATAGTTAGTTCCATCAAGTTTCGGACCATCCTTCCTGAAAAAGTTAGTTACCATAGAATCTCCTCAGGTTGTTAAACTTGTGCAAAAAGAGGACTTGTCTCTGATACCAATTGTTAGGACTCAGAGGCAACTGAGACAGGGTGAATTAGTTGTCTATTAATTTCAACCCAAATATAACTTAATCAAACTTGATACTTAATACTAGTAAACCAAACTCAATGTCGGTAGACAGATTAGCAGTTAATATTAATATTGGTGAAACTCAATGCATATAACAGAAAGAGAACCAACATCCACAATACGTAACACAAAGATTTGTATGTGGAAACCCTATAAGGGAAAAAAAACATGATGGGAAATCTTACTCACAATCAGATGATACTATTGCAGATAATATGTGTATACAAATGGGGTCTACACATGTAGAGAGGCCAACCGCCTAGAACTCACTGCTCAATCACAAAATAGGAGTCACACTAACTACAATTGGATGATTAAATCCAATGACAATGTGTTGTTCCAAGTAGCATCTCCAATGCTAGATTCAGTATCGATTAAGCTCTGATAATCACCTTCAAACCATCCTTGAACCTTCTCTATGGTCTGCTCATATGATCTTCAATATTTGCACATACCATGTCACAAAACCATATACCATATACCACATGTTACATTTATCTCATAAATGAGATCTTACATATATACCAAAACCTAAGACCAAATGTGTAGGTCGGCTTAGTAAGAATATTGCAATTAAATTAATTACAAATAAGTCAAATGTGATGCATCATTTTGGCTCAATACAATTACAACAATATCCAATTAATTAAATCATCTCCGTAATGTGTCGTGCTGATCTGAAATAGATGATGCATGTCGGTCAATAACCTAGACCAAATTACTGGTAACAACAAATATGTTAACCTGATTAGACCAATAACCAAAATAACAAAACCAGGTGTCCAAACCATGTCTTTGATAGAACCAAGTGATATTTGGATGATAACAAGTCATCCTTAGTGTCAATGAAAAATATAACCTATTGGTGAGTGATATACCGATGATTGTGCATAAGTCATTGAACTTGTCAGTGAGCATAATGTGCCGACTCAACATAAGAAAAGATCTCCAGAAGGATAAGTGTTAATAAGTGTTGACATTAATGACAAAATTAATGCAACATATCCATAATACCAACAGGATAAACCTAGAGAGGGGTAGAGAGGTTGTGATGGAAAGCTGATGATGTATATGGTAAAGAGAGAATAAGAATTAGTAGGGAAGGGAGAGAGAGATAGGGATAAGGGGGGAGAGGGAGATAGAGAGGGAGAGGGGAAGAAAATAATGGAGATGCCTATAAATGGGAGGCAGGGATAAGAGGAGAAATAAAAGAATAAAGAGAGAGAAGAGTATGAGGGGATTGAGGGAGATGTAGACATGGAGGGACTACAAGACCTAGGGAAGGAGAAGATAGAGAGGTGAGAGGAAAGAGAGAAGAGGAGGAGAGAGTTCAAAAATAAATAGGGGTAAAGGGGGAGGGAGATAGAGGGGAAGAGAGAGGGAGAGAACTAGAGAGGGGACAAAGAGATAGGTGAGAGAACTATATTGGAAAAGAGAGATGAGAGACCTAGATGACAAGCGAGAGGAATGAGATAGATAGAGTTGGGGGGGAGAGAGGTGAGTAATGAGACATGATCCAGAGGTAGATAGGTGGAGAAGAAGGAAGTGATAAACCTAGACTAGTGAGAGAGAGTTGATGACCTAGAATGTAGAGAGAGAATAAAAGAGGAAGAGAGAATAAAAAAGTGGGGGAGTGAGATATATATGGGGGTATGTATGGATGGGGAGTATGGATGGGGAGGTAGAGACAGAGAGGGGAAGAAATGAAGGGAGATACCTAGAGAGGGGAGAGAGGGAGAAGAGAAGAGATAGAGGAACAAATAGATGAGTAAGATGGGATGGATGGAGAGGTAAACATGGAGGGAGTGAGAGACCTATGGAAGGAGGAGATAAATAGGTTAGGGGAGGAAGAAAAAAGGAGGGAGTTCATAAAGGGATAGGGTTAAGGAGGGAGAGAGAGATAGAGAGGGACAAAGAGAACTGTAGAAGGGGTATATAGATAGGTGAGAGACCTAGATGGACAGAGAGGAGTGAGATAGATAGAGGGGGATAAAGAGAGGTGGGTAACAAGACCTATATGTAGAGGTAGATAGGTGGAGAGGAAGGGAGGGAGAAACCTAGAGAGGGGAGAGATGGCGGGATGGAGAAGTAATGACCTAGACAATGAAGATAGAGAATAAGAGAGGAAGAGAGAAGATGAGAGAGTGGGAGAGCGAGATAGACAGGGAGAGAGGAAGAAAGGAAGGTAGAGACCCGGAGAGAGGAGGGATGGAGAATAAAAGAGATAGAAGAACAAAGAGATGAGTAAGAGGAGATGGATAGAGATGTAGACATGGAGGGAGTGAGAGACCTAGAGAATGAGGAGATAGATAGGTTTGGAGAAAAGAGAGAAGAGAGGGAGAGAGTTAATAAATAGATAGAGGTAAGGAGAAGGGAGAGAAAGGTGAAGAGGGAGGGAGAGAACTAGAGGGTGGAAAATTAGATAAGTGAGAAACCTAGAGGGGGATAGAAAGGTGGGTAATAATATAGGGAGGGAGGGAAAACCCTAGATATGCAAAGAGAGAGGATAAAAGGGATAGGTAGTGACCAAGAGAAAGGAGTGGCAGGGGAGAGAAACAATAAGAGAGTGAGAGAGAAGAGAGAGGGAGAGAGTCAAGGATAGAGAAGTGAGAGAGATAAGAGAGGGAGAGAGATAGGTCTAGAGTTTGGGGAAGATAAAGAGAGTGAGATACATAGCTAAAGAATGCTAATAGGAGCATGTTGATTACTGAAATTTGACATGCTGATTATTGAAATTTGACTTTCTGAAATTTTATATGATCCTCTAAAAACTAGAATCTAAATTATAAGTCCTATAGAGCTATACTTAAATGTTATATTTTATGTATATATTCTCCTTTGGGGGTGGATATAACTTGTGCCCAGATTGGAAAATCTACACACTCACAAAACCTTCATATTGGACAATGCAGAACATTTGGCACTCTTCGAATGAAAAAAATTGACTTTTCACATTTGGCGAGCACCAAATGTAAAAATTCAAAATTTTGCATTTGGCGAGCACCATATTTGGTGCTTGCCAAATGGTTTTCTTGGGAGAATACCATTCCTTTGGGTTGGATTTGCCTTGGGCATCCAACCTGTAGCACCAAATGTAAAAATTCAAAAATTTGGCATTTAGTGAGCACCATATTTGGCACTCGCCATATGGTTTGCTTGGGAGAATACCAACCCTTTGGGTTGGATTTTCCTTGGGTATCCAACCCGTAGGTTTGGATGACCTTTTCATGCCAATGATGCATTTTTATGAAAAGATAAAAAGTGACACCTTTTTGGTACCACAACTTGGTGCACTTACCCCCACAAACCCATAATTACAAATATTATATCACATAATACCACCAGACCAATATTATTATTCAAATTACATATCATGGACCTAATTCAAATTCTCAAACAATTATATCCACTGAAAATCATGCTAAGACCAATCTCCAACACGTTTCACCAACCAGTAGAAACCCTCAGTAAAATAACATAGAATAATCAACCAGATCCAAATAGGACCACCAAATCAGAATGCCAACCAATACAAAGCCACCAAACATTTAGGACATGATCAATAAGCACCTTCAACATGTTAGAAATAATTCCATAAGCTGGACCAAAATCACTTAACCAAATCATCAAATATCGCCAATTGGTAAAGCTAACTAGTACCAAGAATATCAACCGGGAATATAAATGATAGCTTCCGAAGCACTAAATCATGAACCAACTAAATGTGACAAGCATGTAACCATCTTGAATAATCATCCAAAATTGAATCGAAGGATCTAATCATATCGGATCAGAATCAGCCAAAACCAAGTCTAACTAGGACCAGGAACGAACTGGGATAGCAATAACCAACCGGGAAAGAACCAAATCCAACTAGAGCATAGTGTTGACATCAATGAAAACACATAGTTAGTATTTCCAACAATCTCCCCCTTTGGCATTGATGGCAACACTGAATGTGAAAAACATCCAAGTGCCAAGGAATACCAACAATCTCCCCAAAACAATCAAAAACCAACACAATATCTCCCCCCTAAGATTATCAGTTTTTCACATGAATACTATCTCTCCCTTTGACATTAATGACAAAGGGTTTATGCCAAAACAAAATATAGAAATAAATAGCTGACTACTCCCTCTGAGTAGCAACATCATCTCATGAACCCAGATCAGAATATATGTCTGATAGTTAAGATCACTAGATTGATGGATCCTTGCATCTCCAAGTCTCTGTCAGAGGGGTCGTGACCCCCAACTGATCTCTGAGATATTCAAAAGTATCTCTAGGAAATGGTATTGTTAGAATATCTACAATCTGTTCCTTAGTAGGTACATAAACCAATCTAACTTCCTTTGCTTCAACCTTTTCCTTCAAGAAATTATACCTTATAGAAATGTGTTTTGACTTGGAATGAAATACTGAATTCTTTGACATATCAATAGAAGTAGTATTATCACAGTGAATTACAATAGGCCCATCATAACTTACCCTTATATCCTTCAACATCTATTTCATCCATAAAATCTGAGTACAATTTATTGTAGCAGCTACATATTCAGCTTCAACAATAGATAATGAAGTGCATGATTGTTTCTTGCTAAGCCATGAGACCAACTTCTTCCCAAAAAAGAATGCACCACCTATAGTGCTCTTCTGGTCATCCACATCTTCTTCCCAATCAGAGTGTATAGAAACATAATCTAAAATCATCATCCTTTGGATACCATAACCCATACTCTGTTGTTCCTACCAAATATCTGAATATTCTTTTAACAACAATATCACAAGTTTCTCTAGGGTCAGACTGAAATCGAGAAGCAATACATATATTATTCATTATATCAGGTCTAGTCTGAGTGAAGTACATCAATCCACCAATCATTGATTTATATCTAGATGGTTCACTCTCAGAGATTCATCTTTCTTAGTCATTTTGCAACCAATTATCAAAGGAGTACTGACAGGTTTTGAATTTTGAAGACCAACTTTTTTTAACAATTCCTTCACATACTTAGTTTGACAAATGAAAATAACTTTATTAGTTTGAGTAATATGCAAATCTAAGAAAAATTTCATCTCTCCAATCATAGACATTTCAAATTCATTCTTCATATTATCAATAAATTTCATGCATAAACTTTCTTCTCCTCCAAACTGATATCTATTAGGAAACAAGAAGGACAACTGAGAGGGGGGGACGAGGGGTGAATTAGTTGTCAATAAATTATTAACCCAAAATAGATTATTTCAACTTAAAACTCAGTAGCAGTAAAACAAATTAATAGTTATATTAATGCTGGTAGAACCTAATGCATGAAACAAAAAGAAAAACACATCCACAACACTTGACATGGATATTTTAACATGGAAACCCTGTAAGGGGAAAATCCACGATGGGAAACCTTACCCACAATCAGATGATACTACTGTAGATAGTAAGTGAATACAATAAGGGGTTTGCACATGCAGAAAGGCCAACCGCCTAGAGATCACTACTCAATCACAAAATAGGAGTCACACTGACTACAATTGGATGGTTAAATCCAATAACAATGTACTCCTTCAATATAGCATCTACAATGTTGGATTCGGTACCGGTTTAAGCTCTAACCATGAGTGCCAAACACCTTCAAACCTTTCGTTCAACCTTCAGATAATATCTATGTGATTCGCACAAGGATATACTTATTTTTGCTCTTCACAATTATCTTCAATATTCGCACACTCATATACTCATACACTCATACATCTTACAATTATTTATACAAAACCTAAGACCTCATGATTAGGTTGGCTCCCTAAAGATATGACATTTACAAAATAAGTCTTGATGCAATACAATATGTCAATCTCAATATATTTACACATTATCCAATCAATAAACCATTTTCAAAACGTGTCATGCTGATGTGGAATATAAAATCTTGTACCGGTCCATAACCTAGACCTGTCTGTTGGTTAAGGCAAATATGTGAACCTGATTAGTCCAATAAGAAAAACACCAAGTGTAAACATCAAATCCATGTCTTCAACATAACCAAATGATCTCCAGATGATAACAAGTCATCATCAACTTCCTGAGCTACCGGTGAAACATATATCGGTGATTGTGCATAAGCCAATATCCATGTCGGGACCACAATGTGTCGGTTCAACAACACACCAATATAACTAGAGTGCCAAATAAAAAATGTAGACCTCCAAAGAGACAAGTGTTGACATCAATGATAAAACCAATGCAATGCATGATGAAGTCATCCATAATACCAACAATCTCCCCCTTTGGCATTGATGGCAACACTAGATGGAAAAACATCTAAGTGCCAAAACAGAATGCCAAATACCAACAATCTCCCAAAATAGATCAATCAAAGTTCTGTACCAAAAATAATATAACCAAAACCAAAAATACATCTCTCCCCAATCTTCAAAGTACAATGTTTTTCCATAGACATCTCTCCCCCTTTGACCTCAAATGCCAAAGTAGTCAAGAATCAAAATCAAAACATAACATACAACTAGCTACTCTCCCTGAGCAGTAGCTCTCCTTCATCAAAATTGGAAAAAAGATTTTCCTGTTAGTCCCTGTTGGTTTGATGCCAATCTTCATCATTCAAGTCTCTATCAGTGGGGTGATTACCCCAAGATTCTCTCTAAGATATGCAAATGTTTCCTTAGGAAAAAGCTTTGTAAAAATATCTGCAATTTTCTCTTTAGTATTCACATAAACCAATCTCACTTCATTTGCTTCAACATTTTCTTTCAGAAAGTTATACTTAATAGAAACATGCTTTTTTTTAGAGTGAAATACCAGATTCTTTGATATATCTATTGTTGTTCAATTATCATAGTAAATAATTACCAATTCTTTGCATTTTACCTTGATATCCTTCAACATTTGCTTGATCCATAATACTTGAGTGCAATTAGTTGTTGCTGCAACATATTCTGCTTTTGCTATAGATAATGATGTATAAGTCTACTTCTTGCTGATCCATGAAATTAATCTCTCCAATCCTGGACATTTCAAATTCTTCATGAATCTTGTTAGCAAAATCATTACATAACCCTTCTTCTCCTCCAAAAATGATATCATCCACAAATACTTCAATAAGCAAAATGCCATCATTGGTGATTTTGTAATATAAATTACTGTCAGCATTACCTTTTGTGTATCCAAGCTTTAGAAGATATTTTTCCAATCTAGCATACCAAGCTCTGGGCTCTTGCTTCAATCCATATAATGCTTTCCTTAACCTGCAAACCATATCCTTAACATATGTTAATGAAAATCGATTAGGTTTTTCAATATAAACTTCTTCTTCAAGATCTCCATTCAAAAATGCACATTTTACATCCATTTGATAAACTTTATAGTTTTTGTGAGTTGCAAATGCAAGAAATAGTCTTACTCCTTCAATTCTGGCTACCGGTGCAAAGGTTCCATTATAATCAATTCCTTCTTTTTGAGAATAACCTTTACAAACTAATATTGCTTTGTTTCTAATTACTTCACCATCTTCATTAAGTTTATTTCTAAATACCCATTTAGTTCCAATTATATTTTTGTCTTTAGGTCGGGGAACTAGTGTCCAAGTATTATTCTTTTCAATTTGTTCTAATTCATCTTGCATTGCTTTTATCCGATGCTTAGCTTGACATGCTTCAACAACTGATGTTGGTTCAACTTGTGAAATCAAACATACCTCTTCATTTTCCAACCTTCCTCTTGTCATAACACCTTGATTTTTATTTCCAATTATCTGATTTTCTAAATGATTCAATCTTACATACCTGGGTTTATTTTGATTTCCACTTACAGGCTGTTGTTCTTCAGTCATAGTTAAGTTTTTTGGTGATGCTGGTGTGACTGGTTCTTCACTCTATTATGGTGCAATCTGTGCCGGTTCATTTATAATCATTTCTACTACTGGTTCAGAACCTATAGATCTTGATTCTCCTCTAAAATGTTCATCTATCTTCACATTAGTACTTTCAATGATTTTCTGTAGTCTTTTATTATAACATCTATATGCCTTGCTTCTAGTTGAATAACCAAGAAATATTCCTTCATCACTTCAAGGATCAAATTTACCAATAGACTCATCTCTCCTAATATAGTATTTGCTTCCAAATATTCTAAAATATTTAAGAGTAGGAATATGACCGAACTATAGTTCATAAAGGGTCTTACTGGTTTCACCTTTGATGTGAACTCTGTTGAAAATATAAATCAGTGTATTCACTTCTTCTCTCTAGTACATATGAGGTAGTTTTTCTTTCATCATCATGGTTCTTGATGCATCTAGTATATTTTTGTTCTTCCTTTCCACAACTCCATTCTACTGGGGTGTCTGGGGTGTTGATAGTTATCTTTTGATTCTATTCTCTTCACAATATGCATTGAATTCCCTAGATGTAAATTCTCCTCCTTGATTAGATCTCAAACATTTTATTTTCTTGCCGGTTTCATTCTCTACCATTGCCTTGTATATCTTGAATCTTCCAAAGGCTTCTGATTTGTCCCTGAGAAAAGTAACCCAACACATTCTAGAATAATCATCAATTATTAGCATAAAGTATATATCACCCTGAAGACTCCTTGTTCTTGTTGGGCCACATAAGTCAGTATAAATTAAATCAAGAATATTATTGGATTTCTCAGAAATTCTCTTAAATGTTGTTCTAACTTGCTTTCCCACTTGACATTCCTTACATACCAGATTATGAGGTTTCACAATCTTACGTAAATCCCTTACTACCTTGGTTGAACTGATCTTTATAATGCAATCAAAATTCACATGATAGTGTCTTTTATGCCATAACCAGCTTTCATCAATTTGAGCAATCAAACATGTCTTATCACTGGTATTCAAATGAAAGATATTACCTTTAGTCTGATTACCGGTTGCAATCTCCAATCCAGTTCTATTCATGATTTTGCATTTTCCATTCTTGAATTGTAGTTGAAATCCTTTTTCCACTAACTAACCAACACTCAAAAGATTATGCTTTAAACCTTCAAGATAATAAACATTGTCAGTATTGTTCTTACCATCAAAAGATATAATGCCTCTTCCTTTGATTAAACAAGCTTTGTCATCTCCAAATCTTACTATACCTCCGTGAATTTCCTGAAATGATAAGAATTTTCTTTTATCACCACTCATATGATGCGAGCAACCACTATCAATGGTCCATTCATCTTTTTTTTCAATTTTTTTTGCTAATGCCTACCCTACCGGTTTGACAATAGGTGTCGGTTGATCTTCTTTTATTGCAAAAAATGCCCATCCACTATCTGTTGGATCTTCATCAGAGTCATCTATAACACCTTCATCTACATAGTAACATGACTTATCTCTATTTTTCTTAAATCTGTATCTCTGATATTCAGGGTTAGGTTTATATGTTCTTTTTGCCTCCTCTCTTTGTCTTGAATGTCTATCAGGACACCTAGATGCCAGATGACCAACTTTATTGCAATTAAAAATTTGAAAGGTGATTTACCTTCATACTTACTTCTTGCTGGACCTTTAGGTATCTTCCTTGCAAATAGTGCTTCAAGTTCTTCATTTTCTCTTCTGATATCTTCAAGTTATTTTTCCTAAAGTGCTTTCCAATCAGATTTGTCAGATGATGATGATGATTATGCCGATGATGATGCTTTGAAGGCTATATCAGTCTTGACTGTAGCAACAGGACCAAATTCTTCAAGCTCAAATGTTGAAATTTTTCCAACCAAAGTATCTCTAGATATTGATGTATTAGGCATTGTTCTCAACTCATTAATAGCTATCACTTTCATTTTGTAAGCTGGTCGAAAAGATCTTAAAACTTTAGAAACAATTTCATCTTCACTTAAAGATCCTCCACAACATTGTATTCCTAAAACAATTTCATTAACTCTTTCCATAAATGCAGAAATTCTTTCATGCTCTTCCATTTTTAAATTTTCGTACCTGATACGATAACATTCCAATTTTGCAATTTTGATAGTGGAATCTCCTTCATTCAATTTTTCCAGTTTATCCCAAATAGCATTTGCAGTGGATCCGTCTATTAATCCCATGATTTGACGATCTGATAATGCACTTACAAGTGCTTCTCCAAGTCCTTAGCCAAGGTTGGTGGATTAGGGTTATTCAAAGTAGAAGCAACATACCCATTCTTTGTAATATCCGATATATCTCTTCCAATGCAGTTCATATGTGTTTCCATTCTGATCTTCCATATACCATAGTTAGTTCCATCAAGTTTGGGACTGTCCTTCCTAAAGATATTTGTTACCATAGGATCTCCTCAAACTATTAGGCTTCTACAAAAATAGGACTAGAATCTGATACCAATTGCTAGGAACTGGGAAGGAAAACTAAGAGGGGGGAGGGTGAATCAATTGTCAATAAATTATAACCCAAAACAAATTATTCCAACTTAAAACTCAGTGTCGGTAAAATAGATTAACAATTATATTAATACCAGTACAACTTAATGCATGAAACAAAAAGCAAAACACATCCACAACACTTGACACAAAGATTTTGATGTGGAAACCCTGTAAGGGGAAAAACCACGGTGGGAAGCCTTACCCACAATTCGATGATACTACTCCAGATAGTAAGTGAATACAATAAGGGGTGTGCACATGCAGAAAGGCCCCACCTAGAGCTCACTACTCAATCACAAAATAGGAGTCACACTGACTACAATTGGATGGTTAAATCCAATAACAATGTACTACTTCATTATAGCATCTACAATGTTGGATTTAGTACCGGTTTAAGCTTTGACCATGAGTGTCAAACACCTTACCTTTCCTTCAACCTTTAGATAATATCCGTGTGATTCACACAAGGATCTGCTTATTTTTTCTCTTCACAATGATCTTAAATATTCACACACACTCATATACTCATACACTCATACATTTTACAGTTATTTATACAAAACCTAAGACCTCATGATTAGGTTGGCTCCCTAAAGATATTACATTTACAAAATAAGTCTTGTTGCAATACAATATGTCAGCCTCAATACATTTACACATTATCCAATCAATAAACCATTTCCAAAATGTGTCATGCTAATCTGGAACATGATATCTTGTACCAGTTCATAACCTAGATCTATCTGCCAGTTAAGGCAAATATGTGAACTCAATTAGTCCAATAAGAAAAACACTAAGTGTAAACATCCAATCCATGTTTTGAGATAACCAAATGATCTCCAAATAATAACAAGTCATCATCAACTTCCTAAGCTATTGGTGAAACATATACCGATGACTGTTCATAAGCCAATATCCATGTCGGGACCACAATGTGCCGGTTCAACAACAAACCAATATAACACGAGTGCCAAATCAACAATGTAGACCTCCAGAAAGATAAGTGTTGACATCAATGACAAAACCAATGCAACACATGATGAAGTCATCCATAATACCAACAATATCATCAATAAAGACTTCAATGATTAGTATGTCATCATGCTCAATTTTATAATATAAATTATTGTTAGCATTACCTTTGCTAAAACTGATCTTTGAAAGATATTTATCTAATCTAGCATACCATGCTCTAGGGGCTTGTTTTAGTTCATATAAATATTTCTTTAATCAACAAACCATATCCTTATCCTCTGATAAAGAAAATCCATCAGGTTGCTCAATATAGACTTCTTCTTCAAGATCTCCATTTAGAAATGCACATTTGACATCCATCTGATATACCTTGTAGTTCTTGTGTACAAGATAGGCAAGAAATAGTCTTACCGCTTCAATTCTTGCAACCAGAGCATAAGTCTCATCATAATCAACTCCTTCTTCCTTTGAATATCCTTTGCAAACCAATCAAGCCTTGTTCCTTACAACCTGACCTTGCTCATTTAGTTTATTACTAAAAACCCATTTAGTTCCAATAACATTTTTATCTTTAGGCCTAGGGACCAATTTCCATGTTTTATTATTTTCTATCTGATTCAATTCCTCTTACATAGCTTTCATCCAATTCTCATCTTTACTTGCTTCAATAAAAGATTCCAGTTCAATTTAAGAAATTAAACATGCCTCTTCAATAGCTAACCTTCTTCTTGTCATCACACCTTTCCTCTTATCTCTAATGATCTAATCTTCAGAATGATTTAGCTTCACATACCTTGGAGGTTTATAATTATCTTGACTTTCTGATTCTTTCTATTCAACAATAGTCATAGTGGAACTTTCTGATGTTATCAGAGCAATATGATCAATGCTCTAAACTAATTCCTACACTGTTAGTTCTGATGTGACAAATACATCTTTTGATCCATAATCATATGATATGGTTTGATTGTTACCTTGCTCATCCACTTTGACATTTATGCTTTTCATTATCCTATTCAATATTTTGTTATAACATCTATATGCTTTTCTCTTAGTAGAATAACCCAAAAATATTCCTTCATCACATTTAGGATCAAATATCCCTAATGCATCATCTCTTCTAATATAGCATTTACTTCCAAAAATTCTAAAATATTTGGCAGTAGGACTATGACCAAACCATAATTCATAAGGAGTCTTACCGGTATCACCTTTTATGTGTACTTCGTTGAAAGTGTATACCATAGTATTGACAACTTCTCTCCAATAGATATTAGGCAATTTGGCTTCCATCATCATTGACCTTGCAACATCTAAGATAGTTTTGTTCTTCCTTTCCTCTATTCCATTCTGATGTGGGGTTCTAGGTGCATAAAATTTTCTTCTAATTCCATGATTCTCAAAGAAGTTGTTAAACTCATCAGATGTAAATTCACCACCTTGATCTAATCTTAAACATTTTATCTTCAATCCTATTTTTGTCTCAACCATGGCTTTGAAAATTTTGAATTTCTCAAGAGCTTCTGATTTTTCTTTCAAAAATACAGCCATCATTCTCGAATAATCATCAATAAGCAACATAAAGTATCTATCACCTTGAAAACTTTTAGTCCTTGCCAGTCCACATAGATCATTATGAATATGATCATGAATTTCATTAGATCTATCATCTATATTTCTGAAAGAAGTTCTAACTTGCTTACCCATTTGATATTCTCTACATACTAGATTATGAGGCTTAATAATCTTGGCCAAATCTTGAACAACCTATTTTGAACTAATCTTTACCATGCAATCAAAATTTACATGACACATCCTCTTATGTCATAGCCAACTTTCATCAATCTGAGCAATCAAGAAAGCCTTCTAACCAAAATTCAAATGAAAGATATTTCCTTTGGTCTAAGCTCTGGATGCAATTTCCAATCCAAATCTATTGATAATCTTGCACCTTCCATCTTTGAATTGTAAATGAAATCCTCTATCCCCCATCTGACCTACATTCTAAAGATTATGCTTCAATCCTTCAACATAATAAACATTATCACTATTAGTCTTACCATCCAAGGATATTGTTCCTTTACCTTTGATCCTATATGCCTTGTTGTCTCCAAATAGGACTAGTCCACCATTGAATTCTTGTAGCGTCAGGAATTTCCTCTTGTCACCAATCATGTGATGTGAGTAGCCACTGTCTATAACCCATTCATCCCTCCAATTTTAGCATCTAAAGCCTTCTCCTCAGTATGGGTTGTATCAATGACAGGTTCTAGAGAATCATCCTTAATAGAAATAAAGACCCAATCTTTACTGAAGCTTCCATTACCGGATCCACTTATAGGTTCATCATCATCATCATCATCTGTAATACCAAAACCATCATCACTGGCATAGTAACATGATTTATCCTTATTCCTTCTAAATGTAGGTCTACTCTGATATTTAGAATTAGCCTTATAACTCCTCATAAATATTTCTTGATTCTTGGTAGCTCTCTTAGGACATCTAGAAGCAAAATAATTGATTGTCTTATTACATGAAAACATTTAAAAGGAACTTTTCCTTCATACTTACTTCCAATCAGTCCTTTAGGGATTCTTCTGGCGATTAGGGATTCCAACTCTTCAAGTTCTCTGCCTCCTCTTTCAATGTCTTCCAAATCTTTAGCATATAACTCCTTCTAGTCTATCGTATACTTATCAGAGGCTTATGATTTAAATGGAGTTTCAATTTTAGTAGCAATTTGATCTCCAAGTTCCTCAAGCTCAAAAGCAGTCAACTTCCCAAACAATGTGTCTCTGGTAATAGGGGTACTTGACATTTTCTAGAGTTCATTAATTGCAATAGCCTTCATTTTGTAAGTCAAAGGTAGAACTCTCAGAATCTTTGACACAACCTCATCCTCAGTGACATTTCCACCACAAGATTTAATTCCCATGACAATCTCATTCACTATATCCATGAAAGAACTTATCTTCTCATCTTCTTCCATCTTCAAAGTTTCATATCTCACTCATAAACCTTCAAGTTTTTCAATCTTAACTGCTTGGTCACCCTCATAAAGAGTTTCAAGATTCAACTAGATCTGCTTAGAATTTTCTAATTCTATGACATTCAATATCTTCTCATTAGATAGAGCACTCAACAATGCTTCTTTCGCTCTAAAATCATTATCAACTCTTTTCTACTGATCAGGAGGTGTCGATGTTCCATAATTAGGATCATGAAGTGTATACACTTTTTCCACTATCTCCCAAACTTCAGCTCCAAGACATCTCAAATGAATCTTCATTCATTCCTTCCATAATTTGTAATTTGTAGCATCAAATCTGCGACTCTCTTTCTCGTAGGGATTAAATATAGAAGTTGATGCCATCAAATCTCCTCAAGCAGTTAAGATTCTATAGAGAGGACCTTGCTTTGATACTAATTGTTAGGAAGTTCTAATACCAGAGGAAAACTAATAGGGGGGGTGAATCAGTTTTCCACAAGTTTAATAGTTAAAGCAAATTATAAACCTTTTACTGAAGCAAGAGAAGAACAACAAAGTGAAAGATATAACATGAAAGAACAATACACACAACACCAATATTTTGACGTGGAAAACCCAGTAAAGGGAAAAACCATGGTGTGAAACCCTACCCATAATCAAATAATACTTTTGTAGCAGTATGTGAAATAATTACAATAGGGATTGCACTTGCAATTAGGCCAACTGCCTAGAGCTCACTGCTCATCACAAAAACAAGTCTCACTGACTTACATAAACATCGGACTACAATTCATATAAAATGAACTGTGAAAGTAGCATCTCCTAATGCTTGATACCATTCTGATTAAGCACAGATGTCTACCATGCAACACTAAATCCTTCACAACCTTCCCTAAATGGTCTAACCTTGTTCACACATAAACCTTTCTTTGATAATGTAGACATGTCCATCGATACCAAAATAACATGAATAAGTCACCTATAAATATAGATCATCAACCTTGATAACAAGGTCAGCTAAACCCTAAACCCATAAACCCATAATTACAAAAATTACATCACATAATAAAACCGGGCCAATATTATGATTTACATTATATAGCATGGACCTAATTCAAATTACCAAATAATTATATCCACTGGAAATCATGCTAAGACCAATCTCCAACACATTTCACCAACTGGTAGAAACCCTCAGTGAAATAACATAGAATAATCAACCGGATCCAAATAGGACCACCAAATCAGCATGCCATCCAATGAAAAGCCACCAAAAAATTAGGACACGATCAAGAAGCACCTTCAACACATTAAAATAATTTCCATAAGCCGAACCAAAATCACTTAACCAAATCATCAAATATCACCAACTGGTAAAGCTAACTGGTACCAAGAATATCAACCAGGAACATAAATGATAGCTTCTGGAAGACCAAATCATGAACCAACTAAATGTGACAAGCATGTAACCATCCTGAATAATCATCCAAAGCCAAATCCAAGGATCTGATCATACTAGATCAGAATCAACCAAAACCAAGTCCAACCAGGACCAAGAACCAACCGGGATAGTAGCAACCAACTGGGAAAGAAACAAATCCAATTGAAGCACAGTGTTGACATAAATGATAACACATAGCCACTATTGCCAACAAGTTGTGCTTTTTCTTTCTTCCAACCACTCAGACCACCACTAGCTAGAGCATCTTCGACATCTTTGAAAGCACTCTACATAGTGTCTAGCTTAGGAGTAATAAGACTCCTAACTTCACTAACTCTCCTAATTATTTTCTCTCGGTCATAGTTAAGGCTCTTGATTTTCTCAAGTAGAGATGTTATTTGATTCTCATGACTACTCAATGATGCTATCTAGAAGTTAACTGACTGAGATATTTGTTCAAGATCATTCTCATGCACCTTAGACTCATGCTCAACATTTGTAGTGAATTTGTTCAAAGATAGACATGATTTGTATAGGTTTCCACTTGCGGACAATGCATCTTGCATTCTCTTCACACGTTCTTCTAAAGTGTCTTTATCTTTGGCAATCATTCGTTTTAAGTTTCAAATCCTTTCTGCATTAAATTCATTTAGGAATTTCTCTTCAGCTGACCTTTCCGATGACTCAAAAATGTTTGTCAACAAAATTAATCAAACTCTTTAATCGCCTAGATGGAGTATGTAAAGTATCCTTTTGAAACAAATGTATCAACTTCTCAAGAACACCAGTTACCAAGTTTAACAACATATTATACTCAGCATGGAACTTCAAAAGATCTTCATTGGCTTTGGCTTGTGCAAACGATGAAAGTTGTAGCTTCTAAATTGGGGACTGGGAATCCAAATTGATAGGACCTTGAATGAATTCTAGATCATTAATGACTCTTTCCCTCTACTTCCTTTGTAGAGTAAGTTACTTTAGTCTTTATTTCAACCTTGACATCAACTTTTTCCTTTTTTCTCATTCACCTTAGTGACTGGAGGCTCAACTGCAATAGCCGGAGGATTCTCATCCTTGTCCTTTCCTTCCTCATCTTTCCTTGTGTTTTCTATTCCAAATTATTCTTGCACATTGACTTTTGCATGCTCATAAGTATCATCTATTGTTTGCTCAGCTTCCAAATTGACGTGAGATGTCATGTTCTGTTCTTTTGGATGATGTTCTTACTGCCCTTTAGCCTTATTTACTTCATACCAATAGTCTAACAAAACTTTTGTCAAAATCTCTTCAGTCTCCTTGGCAACTTCATCAATCTTCCCTAGCATGATTTTGTTTACCTTGTGTTTGCTCTTGAATTATCTCTTTGTTAGTTTCAACAATCTATCTCTCTTTTGTAGTGATGACTGAACATAAGTTAACCAATACATGTTCCTTTAGTCTCTCATCTTCCTTGCTAGCAGTTTGTCTTTTGGCTTCCAAAATGTCATCCAAACTCTTGGGTATGTTAGACATTAGTTCAATCAATTATTTACTATACACATTACAATGTTCTATAGTGGTCTCTTCTAGAGTTCTCTTACCAAAGTCATCAAAATTCTCATACCACTTAGATAGTGGTTTCAAATTGTCGTTCTTAACAACTTCATTTACAATATAATAGAATTTCATAGTAAATTTTCCACGATTCAAAGCTTCATAAAACTCAAATGCTTGAGCCTTCACTTGGACCTTCATGGTTTCATTAGTTTCACTCTCTTCTTCATTCACAGACAAATTTGACTGTCTTCCTCTTCTTCTCACCACTAGATGACTTGATTGAAGATTTAGATTGGCTTTCTGACTTTGCAGGACTAGAGGAGGGAGTTGTGCTTCTGTCTTGCCTTGACTTAGGCTTAGATACTTCTAGTTTTTCTTCCTTCTTCACAGACTTCTCCTTAGAGAGAATATTTTCTTCTCTATCTTTTCAGAAAGCTTGCTTAGTTATTCCCATACTCTCTACAAAATCTTCTCTCTTTTCAAACCTTCTTCTAAATTACCAATTTCTTAAACTGTTGATGAAGTTTTAAACTTTTCTCCTTGTATGTCTTGAATCTTTCCTCATTAGAAGCCACCAGTTTTCTCAACATATGTTGTGCATACAGTTCTAGAATTTGTTCTTCGACCTCATAGCCCATAGGCATGATCCATATAGTTTGGGGCTCTACAAATTCCATCAAATATTGATCAGTATCTACCATGAAGCAAATAGTATCTTGATAATTTTCTAGAATAAACCTAGGTATCCTTTCCCTATCATGCATTTCCTTTTGAAAGTTCTTAAAATAACCGCATAGATTCTTGCTTCGGACCTTAGAATCACCAAAATTGTACAAGTTTTCTCGAATTTGAACTCCTATAGGTCCATCAAATGCCTATTCTACGAGACCAACACTTGGAACCTCCTTCATAAAGTAGAAAAGTAGACATAGAAGTAGTATTCTAAATTTGAAAAGATATTTCTTATTTTCTTTGATCTTCTTGATATTTTTTATAAGCTCACTCTGGAGCAATTCACAGAGATCATATTTCTTGTTCTCTCTCATCATCTCATATGTAGTGTAAATGAAAGTACCAAAAACAAAATTTTCTATGTTAGAAAAATAGATTTTGTACTCAATGACCATAGATGAAAACCTGATGTCGTATTCCAAAATGTTTTTGATTTCCATCACCGTTTGTCAAATTTAGATCTAGTTGCATTGATCATAATTTCATTCTTCATAGATTTCAAGGATGGCAGTTCTTCGGTTGCACATAATCTTGGTAATTTTGTAGGGTTTATCGAACCAGATAAATTCATGATAAACTCGGCTCAAGATATACCGGATCCATTCTTGTTCATAGAACATAAAAAATATGACGAACTGCACAAAACCCTTTTTCTCAAAATCTTGAAATTTAGGTTTCAATACAAAACTCCTATTTGCTAGTTGATTGTTGTAAAGATTTAGCATTTGTGTGCTTCTAAATTCCTCAATGGGATAGTCTATATATACCCTAATATCTTCAATATGTAACACTCTATAGGGAATGGATGAAAATGCAATCCCAAGATCATCTTCTATCAAAATGAATGAATGATTCTTGAAATTTGGAGGTGCATGTTGGATTGTTGGGGAGATTATTGGTTTTGGTTAATCATTATTTCTACTAGGATATGTTGTTGTCATTTATGTCAACATATTCTTGTGGTTTATTCTAGTGAGTTTGGGAAGAGTTTCTGATTTGGTTTTGTTGTTTGGTTTTGCTGATCACTATTTTACAGAATCCAGTATTTCCTCTGGTATATTCCAATGTGATCAGATTTTGTGTTGAGACTTTGGGATATTGTTTGGGATGATCTTGTGTATCTTCATTTCAGATGGTTCATGATTTGGCACTACGCAAGTTATATTTCTTCATGATACTTGCTGATTGGTTGTGTTCTTGAGCTTTGAGACATTGACCGATGAAGATTTGAAAAGAGGTTTTGGTGCTACCATTCAGGATGATTCTAACATGCTTACTAGTGTTTCCTAGTCATGTCCTATTTGTTTTGGTGATTTGCATTGATTGTTGTGTGATTTTTTGGTGAATTCTATGAATTAGTGATGATTTTCATGTTATGCGGTATTTTTGGTGGTGTAGCGTGCTGTGGTTGATCTTGGCGTGATTTCCAGTGGATGTCATCATTTGGAAATTTGAATTAGGTCCATGATATGTAATGTAAATTATAATATTATTCTGGTGGTCGATCTTTGTATCATGTGATATAAATTTTTTTGTAAGTTAAGGGTTTAGCTGACCTTGTTATCAAGCTTGATGAATTGTATATATAGGTGAGATGCTTATGTAATTTAGGTGTCAGTATTATTTCTGCATTATCAGAGAGAGGTGATTGTTTGAACAAGAGAGTTATCATTTGATGAAGTGTTGAGGTGAGTTTGGTGTTGTAGAGAAGATAATTGTCCTTAACCGAAACTGTCATCAGGCATTTGTAGATGCTATCATTATAGTTCATTCCTTCTAGATTGAAGTTTGAATCATATTTTAAGTAAGTGAGACTTCCTTGAGGCTTGTATCCTTCCAAGAATATATCTTTTGAGTAGTAATCTCTAGGCAGTGTTCCTAAACACATGTGCATTCCCCATTGTAATATTTTCACATACTACTGTAGAGTATCATCTTATTGTGGGTAGGTTCCCACTGTGGTTTTTCCCTTAATCGGGTTTTACACGTCAATTTTTTGGGTGTTGTGTGTTGTGCTATTAATTTGGTTATCTGAGTATTGCTGTAGTCTATTAGTTTATTTTTTGAAGTTTAATTTGCTGAGATCCTGTAAAGACTGATTCACCCCCCTCTCAGTCTTCCTTCTTGATTGCTGCTAACAATTGGTATTAGAGCTAGATCCTCTGGTAGAAACTTAATTGCTTGAGGATATTTAGATTGGTAGCTTAAGGTATTCTTTTCAAGAAGGACAGTCTGAAGTTTTATGGAAGCAACTATAATGTATTGAAGAGATGGATGGAGGTGCACTTGAAACGTCTTGGAGAGTATTACTGGAAGATTACCAAGAAGGCCTATGTTGTTCCTTAGAATGGACCATCCACTCCTTATGAGGTTAAGAAAGTTGAATATAACATTAGAGCGAAGGAAGCATTTCTTAGTTCCCTGACTGATTCTGAAATGACAAATTTTATGGAGCTTTAGACTGCACATGAGATCTGGGAGAAGCTTGAGATCCTGTATGAAGGTGATAGTCAACTGACAGTTGCTAAGTTTCAAATTTTATAAGGAAAGTATGAGACATTGAAGATTGGAGACAATGAGAACATACATTCATACATAGACAAGGTGAATGAGCTTGTCCTTGGTATTAGATTTGTCGGTGAAAAGATTGAAGAAGATGAGATTGTTGCTAAGGTGCCAAGATCTTTGCCTCTTTCTTATAACCATAAGGTTGTTGCTATTGATGAGATCCAGAGTGTGACTATAGTGACAAGAGATGTGCTAGTTGGAAAAATTGTTGCATTTGAGTTGAGAGAATTTGGTGAATCTCATGGAAAGTCTAAGACAACATTCAAAGCATCAACATTGGTATATGGTAAGCAGAAATATGATCCTGATGAGTGTAGGATATCTAGATATGAAAGAGAAAGGAGAGAGATAGTAGAGCAAGAAAGAGAGCTTGATGAGCTTGAAGCACTGATTGCACATAGACTACCTAAAGGTGCCAGTAAGTATGATGGAAAGTTTCCTTTGAAATGTTTTTCTTGTAATAAGATAAGACATTTTGCTTCTAGATGCCCGAAGAGAATGGATAAATATGACAGACATGATAAGTTTGATAATCATGATAGGATTGATAGATATGAGAAGCATGAGAAGTATGATAAGCCTTATAAGTTTATCCAGAAGCTTAGGAAGAAGAAGAACTATTATTATGCTGCAGATGAAGGTGTTACAGATGATGAATCAAAAAGAGATGAAGTTGTGTTTATTACCATTAAAGAGGATAGACTTGTGCCTATTTATTCCACTAGTTGTTCTGTTGAGGAGAAAGTGTTGGTTGCAAAGCTAGAAGAGAAGGGTGTATGGTTTATTGACAATGGTTGTTCACATTATATGACCAGTGACAAAAGAAAATTTGTAAGCATGGAAAGATATGATGGTCTAATAGTTAGATTTGGAGATGATAAAGCCTATGTAATTTGTGGGACAGGTTCTATTTCTTTTAATGGTAAGCATAACACTAATGATGTCTTGTAAGTTGAAGGTTTGAAGCATAATCTTTTGAGTGTTGGACAGATGGTTGATAAGGGTTATGATCTATAATTCAAAGATGGTAAATGCAAGATCTTGAATGCCTTTGGTATAGACATTGCATCTGGAACTAAGACTGAAGGTAACATTTTCCATTTGAATGCTGGTGAGAAAATTTGTTTGATTGCTAAGATAGATGAGAGTTGGTTGTGACATAGAATAATGTGTCATGTAAACTTTGATTCATTGATCAAGATTAGTTCTATACAAGTTGTTGGGGATCTGCCTAAGATTGTTAAACCTATTAATCTGGTATGTAAGGAATGTCAGTTGGTTAAGAAAACAAGGATTTGTTTCAAGAGAAAATGATATACATGTTGGCATATGCACACTCCAATGAGACATTGTATGTGATTGAAGGTTTTGTCATTGATGGCAACCTTGCAATCCTATGGCACCAGCAAAGGCATCATACTGGCATTAGCAGATCACACTCTACACTGGCACTTAGGACATTGGCACCGGCATAGAAGAAAGAAAGTATACCGGCACAGAGGCCGATAGGATTTTTTTATATTATATTTTGTTTATTATTGGAAAAACTTGTAAGCCAACTTGGCAAATTGTAAAATGACTTATATATAAAAGAGATCATTATAGACATTTGTAGTGTGAGATGTAAGCAATAAGGAAAATATTAGGTAGACCTATTATGCGAAATCTAGGCTAAGGGTTTATGTAAGAAGCAAAGCAGCAACTGGTACTGGATCAGGCATTATAGATGCTATTGTAAAGTAGTACAAGATATTGGATTTGTATATTCCTCATTTTAAGTCAGTGAGACTTCCCATTGAGCAGTGAGCTCTAGGCAGTTGGCCTTCCTGCATGTCCAGGCCCCTATTGTAAATAATATTCTCTGATTGGCTAGTGAGTGAATATTGTGGGTCACAAATCCCATCGAGGTTTTTCCCACACTGGGTTTCCTCATTAAATCCTTGTGTTATGGTGTGCTTTTCATGTGGATGTTCTTAATTCTATTTATTGTATTATTTCTTGCATACCAGTACACTATTATAATATGTTTTGCATGTTTTAATTTAAGAAATTATATTCACCAGTCAGATACTAATTCACCCCCCCCCCCTCTCAGTATCTGTGGGATTCCTAACAATTGGTATCAAAGCTTGGTCCTCTATTTTCAGAAGCCTAACAACTTGAGGAAGATCTTGACACTGGTAAAGATGGAAAATCTGATGAAGCAACTTGAAGGAGCTCTTTCAGACTATGATGTAGAGAAATTGAAAAATATCAAACTAGAAGATGATTTAAGGGCAGCTCAGGATATCATTCAGGCACTTCAAGAAAATTTTACTATTGCAAGAAATAAGAGAAGAGAAATTTGTGAAAAATTGCAAAATGAGAATGATGAAAAGGAATCACTTAATGATATGATAAGCAAGCTGGAACAAAAGAACATGACAACAAAGAATGAGATGCAGGATATGACTATGAGATTTTGTAAAGAGATTGAGGATAGGAAGAAGAATGAAGAAGAATTGACCAGAAGACTAAGTGATGCAGCAAATGAGAACATAAGACTTAGCTATGAAAATGACATGTTGAAGATAGATCTGATGCATACTCAGAATGACTCAAATGAATTGATGAGACAAAAAGAAGTCTTAGAAAGAGAACTAGAAACTACAAATCAACACAAAGAAAAATTAAAGAAAAGCTCAGAAGAACTTGGCACCTTGCTGAAGAATCAAAAACCTAAAGGTGACACTTCTGGAATTGGCTTTGAAGTTGGTGAAAGCTCTGGTACTACAAATACTTAGGATCACAGCAAACTGGTAAGATAGCCTAATACTTATAAATTCAATGGAAAATGCTTTAATTGTAATAAGTATGGTCATAGAGCAAATGAATGTAGATCTAGAAATCATCAGAATATCAACACACCAACCGCTCAATGTTCTAAATGCAACAAAGTTGGTCACAACTCTGAAAACTATAGAATGAATGTGAGATGTTATGTTTGTGGAAGATTTGGACATTTATCTAATCAATACAGAACACAAACCGACATAGGTTATGGGAATTAAGAAGAATAATGTAACTTGTTATGCATGTAACAAGATTGGGCATATTGCTAAATTCTATAGAAGTAAAGGAACACCGGTAGACAATAAAAGTTATAGCTTGAAAGGTAAAGAAAAAGTTGAAGAGGTTAAGCAAGAATTCTCAAAACAATGGATTAGAAAAGCTGATCTAAATATTAGGAATACCCCTCCACCGGTAGAACCAGTCAATATTCCACAGGTAGGATAGAGTGATGCTTCACCGGCAGGATAGAGTAGTGCTCCACCGATAGGAAGTTATTCATCTAATTGAAGAAATTTTCCTTGAGGGTTTGGCAATCTAATGACACATATGCTATTATTCCCTCGGTTAGAGATAAGAAGTTGGAAATTACTTCTTATTGGCAAACAATGTTAAGTGAACACTTAACCACCATGCATTTAATGTGGTAGATGGTGAAAAGACACTATAAAATTTAGGTTTTGGCTCCATTTCATTTCACCAAGATTTCAAACCTATGAAGAGCATGAAGATTCTAAGCTAAGGCATTTCAAGAAAGAAGCAAGAACACTCCAAGCAATCATCCATCCTAAAGGCAATTAAAGGTATTTTATCATGGCATCCACCTCTGCAATTGAATATATAGCAAACCCTACTATTGTCGAAGTGATAAAAAGACCTAGGCCCATATTTTAGTTAGTTCTCGAGGTAGCTAAGAAAGATGATACCTTACGTGCTTTTTCTCAAATTCGAGTTGTTTATGCTGAAGACACCAGAATGTACATCCACTACAACATTGAGGAACTAGGAGATGAAGAAATTAAGACTATGCTTAAGACTATGATATGTGATAAAATCGACAATGTAAAAGATGAACACAAGATCATTGAAACCTGAGGATTTACAGATATCCTTAGCATTCTTGAATTCCCCAAAGATGTGATTAGGATAGTCTTAAGTAGGGTACATGGTGAATTTTTCTGGTTAGATGCAATCCACAAAATCACTAAGGAAGTTGTGAAAGCTATGATAGGGTTACCGACCACCGGTAAAAGGCCAGATATAACCAAGAAGGTATCCAATGACCTAGTTACAAACCTAACTAGTGCAACATTTGATAAAAGGTCCCTAAGAGTTAATGATGTAACAGACATTAATTTGAGATTTATCAGCATGATATTAAGGTATAAAGCTACTCATGCAAATAGACTCAATTCAGTTTCAAGTTTATGCATTAAGAGTGGTTATGATATGGTCACAAACAATGCAAAGATTGATATATGTGAGTGCTTAAACGATGAATTAATTGACAATCTTGGGAAGATTAAGAAGGACAAGAAAGGAACTTTCAAGTTTGGAAATCTGTTAGTATGTCTGATGCTACACATAACCAAATAGGTTCCCAGTATAGGCTACAAAGAACTTGGATATGATATACCGATAGGCAAACAATTAATAGAACTATTCAATAACATGAGAGAAAACAAGGAAAACAATATTCATGACTTCTTTCAAGCATTAAAAGCCAAAATGAAGAAAAGAATCAGGTTATCACAAAAGATTGTCAACAAATACAAAGATGAAATATGCTTTGTAATCAAGAAGGACAAAATTTGGATGGAAGCAGTCATCCCTAGGACAGTTTGGGTAACCGAGATGGGATATGAAACAGATGATCATATAATTGAAACATATGCTAAAGCACTTCTAGAAGCCCCCAGAGAACCTAAGGAAGAAATATTTGGTAGTGCAGAAACTATTGAAAGCCAAATACAATCAAAGAAAATAGTGAAAAAGGTTGAGGCAGTTGTAAGGAAAGGTTCTAGACAAGCAAAAGCCATCAAAGAAGATGTGTTGAAGAAAACCTGTATAATAGAGGATGAGTTAGCAGCTCCACAACTTGAAACTCACCTATCATCGGTAGGTACTTCTTCAGGGAGTGACATGCCTACAACTTTCAAAAGAGTTGTAAGGAAAAGAGATCCTTCACCGAAAACCACACCCTCACTTAGGAGGACAAGACAAAAACAACAAGCAGTGAGATCTCCGGTAAGCAAGGCTACACCAAAGAAAAAGAAACTGACACCCAAAAAGAAGAAGAAGACAAAAAAAGACTTGGACCCTCTTGATATACTGCTGAATGAAATTACAAAGGAAGGTAAATTGAAAAATATAGAGAAAATATATGACACTTTAATAGCTGATGAAAAAGAACAAGTTGAAAATAGTGTTATATTGCATATGGATATGTATAAGAAGTTTTTGATGGAAGTAGTAAATGAAATTCTAGATGAACTATTTAATAGACTGGAAGCAAGAAGACAAGTAGTAGTAGAACTGGACAAGAAAATAAAGATTGAAAAGCTACTTGCTGTATATCCGGTAAACTCACCCAAAGAAATTGATGACCTAATTGCTCAAGCCAACCAGTCAGTATTTTCTACTGCACACTGACACATTGCTTTAATGGTTGGAAGAGTAAATGAGGTGACTGAGGAAACAAAAAATGGATGGGATATATTCCTAGTTGAAAAAGAAAAACAAGAAGAATATAGGAACCCCAAACCTATAAAAGTTTATTAGAAAGATAGAGACAAAGGTAAAGGTAAAGTTGGTGGACCACCTAGTATCAAGGTTAGAGACAACTTACCCCCACCTCCTTTGATTACTCTATCGGCAAAAACAACAACTACAGAAGATCAACCGGCAGCTGAGAGTATGGATGTAGAGGATGGTAATCCTAATCCTGAAGTCTTATATATAGAGCATGATCAACATTGTGGTAGACAAAGATACAGCTGATAAGACTGACATGGCTAGTGAGCCTCCAGTAGCTGAGCAAACTAAAAACACATAGGAGAAACCGATATAAGACAAAGAGAAAAAGTTAGAGACTCTAACTGAGTCAATGCAACAAACAAAGCAAAAGGAACCATAACAGGTACAACAGCAACAAGAACATGAACATAAGGAAACAGTGCCACTGGGAACTGGAGAAATAGAAAAACCATTTCTTAAAGAAACGAAGACATAAATAGACCTACCAGAGGTCAATACAAGCTTTATTTCCACCGATACTTAGAATGTTGGTTCATCATCAGGCTAAAAATCAACTAATGTGACTGAGGTACTATTAGATTCAATAAAAAAGATAACAGATTGCAGCTCACAAGCTTACAAAGCAATTAATGATACCATACCAATTTTGAAGGTAATTGCTCCTAACTGTAATATAGACAATAAAGATTCTTTAGGACAACTTGATACACTATGTAAATATATCACAGAAAACATTGAGAAAATAAAGGAAGAGTCATTGAAGGATAAAGTAGAAATTGAAAAACAGAAATTCTTTGATGAGCAAATAAAGAAGTGTAATAGAGATTTTGACACACTTCTATCAGATTTGTGTAATTTATTGAAAGAGTACAAAACTTTGTAGAAAAACCCCTGTAAGACAAACTTTTTGACTATAGATATAGACAAGAAGATGAGCAAGGTATAGGATGAGATCAATAGACTTGTAGATAATTTTGTTAACTCACCGGATACACTATCAGTTTTTGAGGAAAAGATAACAAATTTTGAAGAAGATTTACTTAAATTAGAAAGAGAGAGAGAAAGAATAGTGAATAAGGCAAAGCATCTGAGATTAAAACTGAGTCCAAGATTGGATTATCTAGCATCACTATGGAAGGAAGTATCTGAGGCACTAATACAAGGATAGAAAACATCGACAGAGCATTTGCAGCATATCACCGGTACAGTGAAGAGAACAGAGACAACAATAAAGGATAGCAAGAAGTTTATGGATAGTATAAACTTGATTTTAGGAGATCTTTTTCAAATTGTAACCACCTAGTTACAAGGTTGAACTACAAACTCTACTGACATCTTGACAACCTTTGTCATTGATGCCAAAGGAGGAGTAGTGGGATGAGAAAATTCAATATCACAGGAATCATTTGCTCAGGGGGAGCACACATATTTTTGGTAACATTTTTGGACTTCACATTTTTGGATACATTTTTGAAATTTCTCATGAGTGTTGCCATCAATGCCAAAGGGGGAGATTGTTGGCATATGCACACTCCAATGAGACATTGTATGTGATTGAAGTTTTTGTCATTGATGGCAACCTTGCAATCCTATGGCACTGGCAAAGGCATTATACTGGCATCAATAGATCACACTCTACACCGGCACTCAAGACACTGGCACCGACATAGAAGAAAGAAAGTATACCGACACAAAGGCTGACAAGATTTTGTTATATTATATTTTGTTTATTATTGTAAAAACTTGTAAGCTGACTTGGCAAATTGTAAAATGACTCTTATATATAAAAGAGATCATTGTAGACATTTGTAGTGTGAGATGTAAGCGATAAGGAAAATATTAGGCAGACCTATTATGCAAAATATAGGCTAAGGGTTTATGTAAGAAGCAGAGCAGCAACCGGTACTAGATCAAGCATTATAGATGCTATTGTAAAGCAGTACAAGATATTGGATTTGTATAATCCTCATTGTAAGTCAGTGAGACTTCCTATTGAGCAGTGAGCTCTAGGTAGTTGGCCTTCCTGCATGTGCAGGCCCCTATTGTAAGTAATATTCTTTTATTGGCCAGTGAGTGAATATTGTGGGTCACAAATCCCACTAAGGTTTTTCCCACACCGGCTTTCCTCATTAAATCCTTGTGTTATGGTGTGCTTTTCATGTGGATGTTCTTAATTCTGTTTATTGCATTATTTCTTGCATACCAGTACACTATTATAATATGTTCTGCATGTTTTAATTTAAGAAATTCTATTCACTGGTCAGATACTGATTCATCCCCCCTCTCAATATCTATGGGATTCTTAACAATACATCTGATGGATTATTAGATTTTGTGCATACTGATCTGTGTGGACCTACAAATGTTAGAAGTGTGTAGGGTGATATATACTTTATGTTGCTATTTGATGATTATTCCAAAATGATGTGGGTTGTCTTTTTGAAGGAAAATCATACGCATTTGAGAAATTCAAGATATTCAAAGGTAAAGTTGAAATTGAGTTTGGATTGAGGCTAAAGTGTTTGAGATCTGGTAGAGGTGAAGAATTATGTTCTAGTGATTTCAATTCTTTCTGTGAGGTACATGGAATCAGAAGACAACTATCTGCTCCTATACTCCACAACAGAATGGGGTTGTTGAAAGGAAGAACCATACTATTTTGGATGCTGCAAGAACCATGTTGATTGAAGAAAATGTTCCAAAGGTCTACTGGATAGAAGCTATTAGCATTGCAGTCTATATATTTGACATAGTTCATATCAAAGGTGATACCAGTAAGACTTGTTATGAGGTTTTGTTTGGTCATGTTCCATTGTGAAATATTTCAAATTTTTTGGTAGCAAATGCTATATCAAGAGAGATGAAGATATTGGAAAGTTTGATGCTAGAAGTGAAGAAAGATATCTTCTAGGGATATTCTACAAATAGCAAAGCCTGTCAATGCTATAATAAGAGAATGAGAAAGATAGTTGAGAGTGCAAATGTGAAGGTGGAAGAAAACCTTGGGAAGGAGATAAGAGCTTATGATGATGGTCAACCTGTTGTTTTAGCTCCTTTTCAGCTTGAAGAGCCTAAGCAGAATGATCCTAGTAGAAACTGTTAATTCGGATGTTGTTGCTGCTAGTGATGATGTACAAGAATCTGAGAATCAGAACATTCAAAAGACTCCAAGGTATGTACAAGATTGAATAATTCTGAGAATCAGATTATTGGTGATAACAATAAAGGTGTGATGACTAGAAGAAGGTTAGCTGCAGAAGAAGTATGTATGATTCAAGGATAACTTTAAGAAACCACCCCCTAGGCAACTATGTAAAATCTTGGCAAATTAGACATTTTGATCGGGAGAAAATTTTCATATGGATGGCAAAAAAAAATTTTCAAAATAGGGCAAAAAATTATTTTGTATTGGTGATTTTTTTCTAGGGTACGAAAATTCCATAAATTTCTGGCAAATTATACCTTGTTCTATGGGGAAAATATATATTGTAGGAGACGAATAGTTTTTGTTAAAACAAACAAATATATAATTGTATGGGTGAAAATTTTTACTCCGAAGGAAAAATTATTTAAATGTATTAGCAATTTTTATCCACCGCTTGAAAAATTATTGAATTTGTTTTGGTGAATATTTTGTTATTTATGGAAAAATATATAATTTATTGGTGATTGCATGAATTCATTGCCATTAATAGACAAGGCACATCACATCACATCAGTACATCACATTGAGTTCGGAATCTACACGATGTATCAATAAGCATGGCATCTTTGATACGTGAAGGGTGACACATACCTAAAATCCATCAGTGATTTTAAACCATTCCATGATCATAGATCAATGGCTGAAGTTTAATTTCGGCCCAATTTTCTGAAGAGAACATAGCTCACCAGAAAGTGCCTGGAAAGGAATTAGATTCAATAGACACATATCAAATGTCACGAATCACAATCGATAATTTTGATCATTTAATATATATCTATTCACTTACTGCAATCCACTCTATCCCCATGACTTCCAATGTGGTACTTGTTTATAGCTATTTCCAATTTTGCACACTTGTGTATTTATGGGAAAATTTGCAGAGATATGAAAGATTTAAAAAAATTTAAAGTAATTAATATGGTCAGAGAAGTAATTATTACAATCAAGAGATTTATTTATATATGATCTCTTCTTCTTTCATCTTCAATTAGCCTTTTCCATTTGGTAGATAAATCATCGGAGCTTATGGTATTTAAATTCTTCCTCTAGTTTAGGTTTATAGACTTAGGTTGTTTAATTTGTTAATCTATTTTCTCAAGATGGACACTCCCATCCACTTAAGAAGCATTTCTGCAGAGGACCAGAGGGCCTTTCTGGGCTCCGTTAAGGACCAAACCCTCCAACCAGTCTGCAAGGAGGTTGGGTTGTTCACCAATGAGGTTGTGTGGATGGTGTTTGGTAGAGAGTTTCTGCGAAATGAAAATAGATACCGTGTTAACATGGACATTACATCCCAGTTCTTAGTGTCTCTTCTGGACCTCGGAGGAGACAAGGTGGATATGCTAATGCTATTGAGGAAGGTTTTTAAGGAAGACTTCCTTGGAGATGACATTACTATTGTCATCCTAGCAGAAGTAGGGGTGGGGATCACTTGGGCGAGTGAATTATCCAAGCTTCTCCTCCCTGACCAAACAGTGCTAGTGGCCAGACAACCATTTCTCCTGAACCTGAATGCGGAGCACTTGACGCGTCACAAGAAATGGGAGTGGATTGGCAGGGTCTTCCTCTGGAAATGGTTGCTCCTAGACGACTTTCCAAACTACATGTGGCTTGAAGAAATATCTCAGCTTATGTTGTCTAAAGAATTCTACATGGAAGGAGGGCCAGATTCTTAGGGCAAAGTTGTAAACCATCCACTACTTGTGCCCTAGCCCCGCCCCCTTGGGCCCCTAGTAGTTTTTTTTCCTGTGTCCTCGAAACCTAATAGGCTCAGTGGCTCACTCATTTTGGCTTTTAAGTTTTTGAGGGACTCAAGTCTCAAACATAAAAAATGTAAATTTCCAAAGTATAAATATTAATGATAATTTTTCAAATTCCAGTTTGTTTTAGTTTGCCTCTTAGAGTCTTATGGATATAAAAATGCTTTCTATAATTCTATTTCATTTTTATTAATTAATTTTTTTCAAATGCTTTTTGTATATGAGCTATGTTATTTCAATTATTTGTTAAACAATGGAAATAAATTTAATACTATGATCTTTTTTATGTAATGCTTCTTCCTCTATATTTAATATATATATAAAAAAAATTCAATTCATTCCATTAATTATTTGTAAATTGATTATGGTTGATTATAATTTTATAAATAGATAGTTAAGATTTGAACTAAAACTCCAACTTATTTATATTAAACTAAGTTTAATTATATTAAATTAAAATTTATATTAAACTAAATTTATGTTAAAATTTTATATATATTTTTAGTCTTTGTTTATCTATTAAATTAAAATTTATATTACACTAAATTTATGTTGAACTTTTATATATATATATATTTAAATTATTTTTTAAAATTATATATCGTAAACATATTTTTAAAGAATTTTGTTAAACTTTAAATTAATACACTAAATTTATGTTGAACTTTTATATATATTTTTAAACTATTTTTTAAAATTATATATCGTAAACATATTTTTAAAGAATTTTGTTAAACTTTAAATTAATAGTTTAGATTTAATATTGAATGTTTTTTTTTTTATATTAAACTTTTACCTTTCAAATTGTATATCAAAATTTATATTTTTATTTAGTTATTTGTTTTATTCTAGAAACTAAGTTTCATGTTTTATACTATTTTTGAATTTCAATTTTTTACAAATAATATTAACATTATATTTAATAGTTATCTCAAACTATTGCACATCGTTAAAATTTAAATGTCTCTTATTATGGGACCGACGACATCTGACAACACTCAACAAGTACCATCGTCTGTTGGATGAGAAAAGATCAACGACTTAGGGTGGATTTCAGCCCAAATGTGGGAAGTGAACACATTTGTGAGAACTTTGCCCAGAATTGAACATTTTAAATTTAATTAAATATAATTAAGTCTATAAAGCTCTTTTTTGGGCGGAAGTTTAAAATGATAAAATAGACTTAAAAAATAGACCCAAAAAGTGACACGAGTATGGTGACATACCAGAAAAATGGCAGAAGTCATGGGACCCATGCCATCTAAAAACGAGTACCATTATCCATTGGATGAACAAAGATCAACGACTTAGGGTGGATTTTGGCCTGAATGTGGGAAGTGAACACATTTGTGAGAACTTCACCTGGAATTGAATATTTTATATTTAATTAAATATAATTAAGTTTATAAAGCTCTTTTTTTGGGCGGAAGTTTAAAATGATTAAATAGACTTAAAAAATAGACCTAAAAAGTGATACGAGTATGGTGACGTGCCCGAAAACTAGCAGAAGTCATGGGACCCACGATAACTAACAACAGATACCATCATCCATTGGATGAGCAAAGATCAACAGCTTAGGGTGGATTTCGGCCCGAATATGGGAAGTGAACACATTTGTGAGAACTTCGCCTAGAATTGAAATGTTTTAAATTTAATTAAATATAATTAAGTCTATAAAGCTCTTTTTTGGGTGGAAGTTTAAAATGATTAAACAGACTTAAAAAATAGGCCTGTAAAGTCACACGAGTATGGTGACGTTCCCGAAAAATGGCAGAAGTCATGGGACCCACGACATCTCACAACAAGTACCATCGTCTGTTGGATGAGCAAAGATCAATGACTTAGGGTGGATTTTGGCCCGAATGTGGGAAGCGAACACATTTGTGAAAACTTCACCCGGAATTGAATGTTTTACATTTAATGTCCTCAGAATTTATACTGAAGTAATGAATGTTTTGTCCTTCGGCATCGAATAGTTATTAATAATAATTAATAAAATTACAACATGATTCTAGATATTTTTCCCTTTAGGTATTACTTTTGTACTTTTCAGAGTTTTCAAAATAAGAGACTCATAAATCATAATTGTATTTCATTTCATGGACAAACTTGTAAGTCGAGGGAGATTTAGAAACAACTACTAGATTGAGGAATGCAAGTTGCAACACAAACTGTCTACGCCAATCTAGTGAAATAGATATTTCAGGTAAAATTTAGAACACCTACATCCCGCCTTTTTTGGTTTTTTTAATCTCATGGTCCAATTTGATGGTTACTATTTTCAGGTTTTTATCTAGCATTATTTTGAATTATTAACAATAACAATGATGGGGAAATCAGGAAGCAGTAGTTCAACAGGAAGCCAAGTGAAAAACAAAGTGTACCTAACCAAATTGGTTAAAACACCAGGTTTCATTGATGAATACCATGATATTTATGACCCTGCTATCCATGGCAAAAAGTGTATCATAGATATTAGATATGCATTGTCTAGTAAGGCGGCAGATGCATTCAAAGCAAAATTTACTGTTTTCAACCCAATGTTAAAACAAAGAACATATAAAATCGCATCGTGGGATGCTAGATTGGGAAGCATGGTGTTACCTGAAGTATTCCCTTGCCCTGATTTTGTCATGGTTTGCACCAAAAATTATGATGAAGATAAAAAAGAAATTGTCAATAAAAATACAAAAGAGGAAATTCTATCCATAAACGAGGGAGAATTTGCTTGTTTGCTGAACCTATGATTTGAAGCCCAAAACTCAAACGTCCAAATTGACCCTGGAAAGCTGGCAGGGAATTATGAGAGACTCGATCCAAGTTGCAGAGATTCATTTATCAAAGCTCTAATAAAGAGTGGTACTGGTATTGTGTTGGATCAGAATCATAAGCCTCCTTATGATTCTAACATTTTTGTTCCATGGGTTGGGGATACTATTTCCTTGCTATCGTTTTGCCTGGGATTGGAAAAAGATAGGGAAGTGGGTGCAAGCCTTCTCGAAATGATTTATAATATCTTTTGTGTAGGTCAGCCAGTAAGATATAATTTTAATGAGCACATTGTTCAATCCATGCAAAAATAATTACTAATGATCAAAAAAGGTTCCTGTAAGACATTTAAGTTCTCATCCTATTTGTCCTATCTCCTTCTATCCAAGTATCATGCAATATTTAACACCAAAAAGCTTCAAATTGTGAACTATAAGATTGATGAGAAGACTGGGAAGAGAACAGAGTGTCCAATATATGAATGGATACCAAAGATAAGGATGCATGATAACATAAAGAACTACAACCATTTTGTAGACTTCTTTTTGGCACTGATGTATAATGAAATTACAAGCACTTCAATGCCTAGGTTGCCTGTGTCTTGTAGAGATTGTATTCAACTCAGAAGTAAAATAGAATTGGATGACTAGTTCTTCATGGAACAATTCACTGTGTTAAGGTTTTACAGATCGGCAGTAAAACCATACAGATTTCTAATACATGTGTCAAAGAGGGTATTTGCATTGGAGTATGTACAGTAATTGGAGAGCACAGATAGGAACTTCCATGGTCAGCAAAAGAAGAGCATATTTCCTTCCTTGCCTTTCTCATGTGGAGGTTTCACATTTGAGAGAAAAGCATTCAATGTGGCACATGATTTTTTGACAGTTTTTAACTTTGGTGATGAGGGTCTCTGGTAGTATGATCCAATCGGTGTAGTTTAAGAAAGGCTTAAGAAAAATGGGAAATCTTCAATGTTATGTCAACATGAAAGTAAACCATTACTAAAAAAGCTTAGAAACATGGACTCTTAGGATGAGGTTAAAAAAGAGATGGAGAAAATTGCAGCTGACAATAACATTTCAATAGAAGAAATTTCATCACAAATTATGGCATTGCACACATAGAGGACAACAGAGGAGGGCCAGGGCATCCAAAATAGGAGGTCTTACAATTTCTACCAAAAATCTAGTAATCCATCTAAGAAATCTATTCCCAAATCAATTCTGCAAGAATGTAAAGAGAGCTTTTGGACTCAAACCAAAATAAATGATTTTTGGACTATGAGGAAGAATCTTGGTGAACCAAAGACCAGTGCATAATTTGAGACCATCAACGAGGATGGACAGTTTAGCAAACTGTGGAATATGGAGCATCCCACACCAACATATGACAGGAGTGAAGATGATGATGAGTATGAGGTTGATCCCACTCCAACAACTACTACAATCCCTAAAATATTAGGTGCAGTCAATGAGTCCATGAAAGAAAAATATAGCAAAGGGGAAAGCATTGTGGAAAAAATGGGTTTTGAAGGTGGTGGTCTAGGTGCCAGAGGAGAGGGCATTTGGTATCCACTTTAGGTATAGCTTCCATTAGAGTCAAAATCAAAAGCTCCTATTAAACCAGCCATTGGACTTGATTCTTTAGATTCATCATGGATAGGTACTACTCATTACCCTCAAGGTCAACCTAAATTTGTTTCAAGTTCAAATCCACAACCACCACCACATCATGGTATTCCCATTGATGGTGAATCAAGTGCCACTGCCATAGGTGGGAAATTTGGGGATAGTATTCCCATTATTGTTTAGTCAAGTGACATTGTGATTGGTGGGGTTGGCATGGGTACTACTACTGATACTAGTTGTCTTGTTGTTGGACAAGGGCTACAACAAAATATCTCTCGCAAGAGTCCACTAGTGGTAGATACTCATACTATTTAGAACCCTATATCAAGTGCCACTAACACTACAAAACAATCATTTGCAGCTTCAGATCACACACCTAAAAAGATTATCAAAACTACACATGAAAGTGTCAGTGGGAGTGGGACAGGATCAAGAATTGTTGTTGGTAATCCTAGTCAAGCATTAGTTAAAACTATAGGAATAAGTGGAACTGGAGCCTCTAGTATTCCTATGTCACCTTTCAAACATTCAATTGCTTCATCAAGCCCAGATTTTAAATTTTGTGATTACTATGAAAAACATGAACACACAACAAAAACAAATAAAGAAAAAAAGAAAGCATTTCATAGGGTTTTCTTGACTGAAGTTTTAAACGAATAGCTTGCAAGGAACAGGTTATTTCCAACATATTACCCATAGAAAGATATGATGGAGTTCATGGTTCTTATGACCTCGACACCAACTAAAGATAAAAATCCACCACACAGTCAGATAGATCCCTCTGAATTTCAAGTTAGCACCCTCAAAATGGATTTTTCCAAAGTACATAATGTGGACAAAATTAGTATGTCAAAAAGGACTAATGAAGTGGTCTACACTTCACTGCTAAAGGTGGAGAGAGAAAAAAATAAACTGGAGAAACAAATAGAAAAGTTACAGGTAGACCTGGCAAACGAAAAAATCAAGGAGGAAAGCAGTAGATAACAATGTTAGGGTTTCAAGTAGATCCAAAGCAAATATGAACTAACAATTATATGCAGATTTAAATACAAAAGATAAAGGAATAAAACAGGACAAAGATAACATAGAGATTTAATGTGGTTCACCTAGAATGGGTTACGTCCACCATACACAGCCATCCAATCTTTCTTATTATCCAGCAAAAACAATACATCAACCTTAAAATGCCTTAAGCATCCCAACCGCTTATAACATGTGTTTTTAGGGCAATAAACAAAGTCGGCCCTTTTAGGGTTTTATTATAATGTCAGTTTTCATCAACAAAAAAATCCAAATTTTTTTTTTCTCAGGGTTTGATCAGGATACGTGCTGAGTGTATAGTACTTTCCTAATCAGTAGCCACATATCAACAAACAAGTGCAATGATTTATAGAAAAGGATAAAAAATTTGGGCTCTGCAGTAGAAATTGTAGAGCGAGAGAAGATGGATATAGAATTGAAGGACCTGACAGAAAAACTCACTAAAAGTAGTAAAAAAATTGATGAGGAAAGAGCCAGTTTTCAAAAATTATACAAAAGTTATGAGTCTGTTGTTTCCGAAATGAGAAAATTACAGGACCTATTGGATTGTGGGAAGGAAAAAGAAAAATATTTGCAAGAGGAAGTAGAGGAAGAAAGAAAAAAATGTGCACAAATGAAAGAAGACCTACACAATGCAAATGATAAAATAAAAACTTTGGAGGATAGATTGAAAGATAATATGAAAAATACAACGGAGTATATACAAGAAAACATTTGGCAGAAAATAACGCAGAGGAGTGACAAGTTGTGTGAATGATTTGAATTGAATGAAAGCTTGAGAGTAATTTATATGAAAATAAAAGGGCACTTTGAGAAGAGCATACATGTTTATTCAAAAGAGGATATCGCAAAAAAGATTCTGCAAGTAGTCTACAGTTCCAGTGACAGTTACTTGGCATCCAAGGGAATTAAGAGCTGCATTGATGCCATAGTTAAGACATCATCTATCATTCAAAAATGCTAGAAACTAAGGGAAACATGAGAAGTTATGGAAAATTGTGGAAAAAAGATATTGAAGCTACAAGAAAAGAAAAATAATTTGATTGAACTTGGTTTTCCTAAGACTGTTGACCCATCAAATAAATTCATTGGAAAAGAAGCTTACAAAAAAAACATGGAGATAAAAATGAAGTCTAATTTAGACTTGCTTCCTAAGGACACAACTCCCCAAAGCTTTTTGAAATTCATCCAACCATTTACAACTCTAAATTCGATATTGGATGAAACAGTGATGTCAAGTCAATCTTCTAAATATGGAATGTTGACAAAGTTGCAGTTGACTTTCCATAGTTTACAGAATATTGACCTTCCATCAGATGAAGAGTGGAGCACCCTAGAAAAACTAGCATAGAAATCTTAAGAATCATAGTATGTATTGCACAATTTTCTTCTTTTACTCTTAATTTCAAGGGTTTATGTTTTTTCTATTTGGAATTTGGCATCACTTGAAATAACTTTGTTTTGTGAATAGGAAAAAACCAGCACTCGCTATTGCTATTTTGCTAATCCAGCCTATGAATCTATGATGCACAGTGCAAAACTTCAGCCAGTAAATTTGTATTCTCAAATTCTCCCTTTCTTTAACATTTATGCATTTCTCTATTTCTGATTACTAGGTTTTAGGCACTACTATTATCTATATTTAATTTATCATGGCGTGAATTAATTTTTAATTTTGAACTTTTTTTTTGAACAGGAGACATCAAACATGTAGTAGATGTTAAATTGCTAATACGGCTTGCGATGACCATATAAATCTGTGTTGAGTTTGTGACTTTGATGTTGAGTCTTCACATGTTACAAACTTGCAATTCGACTTGAAGTTGTTGTTGCTCCCTTGTTTCTATAAAAGGGAATTCATGGTCATTTGCAAAGGGTTTTGAAACTTTCTATTCACTTTTGCATGGACATTGGAGAATCACACAGGAGTTGTTGTTGTTCTCTTGTTTCTATAAAAGGGAATTAAGGGTTATTTGCAAAGGGTTCTGAAACTTTGTATTCACTTTTGCAATTTGCATGGAGAATCACATAGATTGGTGTATTACTATTGAATGAATTGTATCATATGGCTATATTTTGAAAGAATTAATGAAAATCTAAGTTCTCGACATGTGTATTACTATTGAATGAATTGTATCATATGGTTCTGAAATGTATCACACAGATTTGAGACTCAAACATGTCTAAATAAATAATAAACATCTCTGTATCAATAAACACATTATGGTCTTTTTTTTTATTATGCTATTTTAAATCTGGAAATAGAAAGTTGAAAAATATAGCTACAAATCAATATTAAATTCTAATTGCAAAAAGTAATATGCTTTTGCAATATGAATGATGAGATACATTAATAAGATTAATAAATACCAATCTCTTACAGTTACCATTCATCTTCATCAAATTGAGAGCTTTCTTGATTCTTGTATGTGGTTCCTTCACTCCGAGTCTGCATACCTTCGTTGAACTGCATCTCAATGCTACCAGTAGGTCCAATACATGAGTCAATAGTCCCACTAGCACTTTGGTTTGAAGTTTTTCCCAAATCTCTTCTTTCACATTTGGACCTCCAGATTTGCAGTCCCCTATCATAAGGAAAAGTGTGGACATCATACCTAGATGTATAGAGTGTTATCACTATTTAAAATTGGGTATTCTTGTCCCATGGTTGGCTCAAAGTCTACAAAATATGTTTAGCATGGCCTTGTTACTTCTGTCTTTCTTGGGTCAAATGAGGTTTTAAGGTTTTGTTGAATTCTACCCTTTTCCTAAAAAAAATATCCTTGCGCTATATTCTTGCATTACCTTTTTTCCACTTAAGGAAGGGTCAGTCTATCATGAGAAGTGTCCCCCCCTTTAGAATTTTCCCTAAGCAGTCTCTTAAACTTTTTAAAATCTTTGTGCCTTTACCTGTGTCTTCTTCTAATGTTTGTCGAGCCCCTTAATAATTGCGCAAGTCAGTGTTAATCCTATGATTGTCATTGTTTCACCGGGTAGAGATGCTAACAGGTTAGTGTTTGTGAAGTTGCGAAAAGGGGAAGTAGGCTTGACCTAAGGATCGACCGTTAGATTAAAGGACGCATCTTGTATCAAATCCAATGGCTCGTGTTGATTCGCTAACCCAAAATACACGTGGTCTACCCTCTACAAAATAGTGAAAGACTTGGCGGGTCCCAGAGGTGAGTGACTCCTTTGGTTAAAGGACAATCAGCTCAAAAAAGATCAACGGCTCACATTGATTCACAGCCGAAAGATGCTTGTTGATTACCTTTCATGAAGTTGTGGAAAGGTGAAGGGTCTGGGCGATGTGGGCACAGTAAGTGTTACGGACGAGCAAGTATCCAAGATCAGAGAGTTCTCGTTACTTCGCAAAGATAAGTGGCATGATTTTTAAGCTTTGTGAAACAACGAAAGGGTCGGTGGGCCCAAAGGACAGGCAGGTTGTAAGTTTTAAAGACTAGTTAAGTTGGAGTTAATCGAACAGTTGTCATGGATTCGTAGCCTCAAGTCAAGTGGAGATTAACATTTGTAAAATAGCAAAATGATGTGGTGATCACAAGATGGATGACATGGCATGACAGATGAGTTGTTCTGTGGAATGTAGCGGTGACTTGTCAAGTGCACATGGCTTTGAAGGGTAATTGAGGGCACACTTTGATTCAACCGGTGGTTATGTTGAGAATGGTAAAGTAGAACACGTGGCGGCTTCAGAATGGGACCCAATGGAATTTCCTAAGCGAGTAGCCGATTTCCACGTGGCATTCATTTGCTAATGATAAAACAAGGCAAGTGGTCCCCGAGCTGAGGGCCCACTTTAAAAGGTCTGAGCACATTATATTGTCTTCATCTTGAGATGGATCTAACAGCTGTCACTGTTTCGCGACTCGAAAATGCCTGCAGTCTAACCTTCGTGAAATAGCAAAAATCGTTAGCTATCATAATGGTGTGTGGTTAGCTAAGAAGACTGATGGTTTCCTTAGGAGATAAAGACTAAGAAAGTAGATGATAATCTGATGGCCAGTGTTGTTTCATGAGGTAGAAGTGCATGAGGTTTAAGGCCCGCGAAGTAGTGAAAAGGAGGTAGGGCCCGTCACTAACATGGAAAGACCGGACGGAGTAAAGGCAATACAAGTTCCCATGATCAAACTGTTCTCGTTGCTTTGCAAAAGAAAAGTGCAGAAGTTTTAAGCTTTGTGAAGTGGTGAAACAATGGAACAAGGAAATACTCAGAAAATTTATGATCCGTTGGAGCCCATTTTTGAATTCGATTTGTGAATTCAATTCTGAAGTGATGGCCAAACCATGCGGGATTAATTTCTAGAATTCAATCTTAACTTGCCGTATTAAGGTTCACATCAACTTGAATGTTGGTATCATTTCAACGATCTTGTTGTAGAGAAACTAGTGCAAAGCGGTTTTCTTCAAGCGAACAACAGGTTTTTTGTGTTCTTCTTTCTAATTTTAGTCTGAAAATTGGTGTTGCTAAGTGAATTGTTTCATTAGAGCTTTTCCTAAATATTAATTGGCATAATTGCATTAACAAGATGGCACCAAGAAGAGAATTAACAGGAAAGATAGACTACCAAGATAGGAATAACTCTGATGATTTTTTGGAACAGTTAACTATGTCTACCAATGTCAGGGCCAAGGCTAAAGAATTGGTACCAAAGAACCCTCATCTAAAAATTGGGGATGGCCTATATGATAAAGGTAATTGGTTAAGAGATCCACAAATAGGGATGTCAAGGTTAGGATTGTTCAAAGTAGGTTTTGCTGAGAGACACTCCCTCACCCCTTTAAATAGTATCTGGGAGTTGGCTGTGGGGAAGCTTGTAATCCCTGGGGTATTCATGGATGTAGATCTATTGATTCTGATTGCACAAAACTATGACCCTATGGCTAGATGTATTATAAATGCAAAAGGAGCAGCATTGATTGCCATTAGAGATGATGAGTTCAGGAAAGTCTTCAAACTCAGTGAAGTGTCAAATTATTTAGAGCCTATCAACTTTGAGACACTTGCACAAGTCTACAATGGACAGAGGGATCACCTTAGGAGTGGCCCACATAAAGAAGTTTTTGTCAAGATAGGAGGGTTGACTATTGTAGGCCCCAGTACTATGGAACCTTTCTCCCTAAACTTCTTTACTCTAAGAGACAAAGGCATGTATTGGGCACTTTGTCAAATCTTTGGAGAAGATGCTGAGAAGAACATGCCAACCCATTACATATTTATGATTGCACAGATTCTAAACCCTTCTATGGCAATAACATTTGATTATGTACCCTACCTAACTGATGCAATTCATAATGGGCTAGTAGCGATAAAAAATAGTAAGGTGGACAAACCATTTGGATGGTAGTCTCTTCTAATGCACATGTTTTTATCTAATGGTGCTGACTATTTTGCTAGTGAAATGGAACTAGTAAGGGAGAAAGATGGTGAACAAATGCCAGTGCAACTATGGAGCACCATTCTATCTTGGGACAGAAAAGATGCCAGTTACCTTAAGTTTGACAAATGCTTTGCATCTAAAATCAGGTTTCTCCTAAGAGCAGAAAACCCTAGGGCCCCTAAGGCTCTCCTACAATTCCTCAGGCCCAAGGAGTTTGCTGTGGGAATTAAAATTGTTCATAATTGGGGAGATACGTATTTATACCCTATTTCTATAGTTTTTAGACTATATGGTTTTAGAGGCACTCCATATTTATGTCCCTATTAGGTCCCATTGAATATGGGGATTGCAGAAGTCTTGAGGCAAATTGGAGGTGTACAAGAGGTAGAGCTTACAAACAGGGGTAAAGGGACTATTTTCCCAACTATTACCATGGCCCACCATTGTGTGATCACTATAGGTGGCTAGAAGTATTTTGAAGAATTATTTAAACCATATAGGTTGTCAACTGTAGTTTCAAGATTTGCAAACCCTGAGTATTTTTTCAATGGTATGTTTAGAAAGAGAGCAGTTTGTAAAGGTAGGCCTCACCAATTTCAATTCCCTGAAGATTTAATTAGGAAAGAATTCAATTTGGAGGAGCAATAACTGAGGAAAGAGAAGTGGGTTGCATATAAAAGGGCTCTTGACTTTATTCATCAATTTGATAATAGTTATGACCCTCTTTCTAGTTTCAATCCTTTTGAGGAGAAAATCAAATTCTTGATTCTTTATTTTGAAGACCTCATGCAAACCTTGAAAGAAAAAAGAGAGGCTATAATGAGAAATGATCCTGACAAGGTTAAATTGGTTCTAGCTAAGCCTGCCTTTGGCAAAGCTCTCCCACCTGGTGATTATGTGATGCATAAGAAATCAAAATATAGTGTGATGATGCCAGTGACAGGTAAGCCTTCCACTTCAAGAGGGACAAGAGCAATTGAAGATGTCATTGACATCCAAGATTCCCCTAAAAGGCAAAGAGTAGGGAAGGAAGTTCAAATTGGTGAACTTCTCTATTCTCCATCTTAATCCCCTATCCACATAGGAGATAAGCAAACGGTGGTCAAGTAGTTATTACAGTTAGGGAGTCTCGAGGAGATTTCCTATACATATGAGGAGACACAATAGGGGATGCCAGAAGAGCCCCATAGTGCTAAAATGAACTTGATTGAAGGTGAGCTCACAGGTAAAGAGTTAGACCCAACTATCAAGCAAGCCAGTGAGGAGTTCCTGGCTGACAGTAACTTTGTTACAACAGGGACTTTCATGCAATTTGTATGGAAGCAAAATATGGAAAATTTTAAAGCCAGATGTGAACAAAGAAAGAGCGAGTAGCCTCATAGAGATGTAACTCAGGTGGAGAAAGAGGTGAAGCAAGAAATGATTGAAGAGTTTAAGACCATTACTCTTGAGAAGGGAAGATAGATGGTATCTAAGGCTGGTGTTTTAATCCTCCCTGAGTGGGATATAGTTGATGCTCTAGTACTGGAAGTAGTCAGGAAGGAAATTAAACCCATGGAAGGAGTGACCTTCAGCAAAGATAATGCTTGTTTAGTTATGTGGTCACTAAAGAAGGATGAAAACAAAAGAAGAAAGGAAGTATCAGATTCTGGTCTCCTAGGAGGCATGATTGTAAAAAGAGTCCAAGATATAGAGGTGGTGGAAGCTGCAAGCACTATCTTGGAAACTGCTAAGTTTAGTGTGGCAGTGGCTAAAAAATAGGAAAAAGAAAAGGCTAATCTCCAATTAAAATTGGAAATAGTCTCAAAGGCTTACAATGATGCCAAAGAAGGAATAGCCAATAGAGACAGTATTATTGCTAGACTTCAGGGTCAGTTAGCAGGTCAGTCCCATCTAGGTGAATCCTCTACTCTTATGATAGCTTCTTCTCTAGCAAGACCTCCACCTACAAGTCCTATCATAGAATATCCCCCTTCTCCTTTGCCTTTTGGTTTCTAGTCAGCTAAAACTATTCAACCTGAGTTTGAACAATTGAAACAGGCTCAAGCCCTATTTGCAAGCGAATATGAAGAGAAGGTAAAAGCCACAATTTTAAAGTTTGCTGATTTGGTCAGGGCCTCTATTGTACACATTTCTATGAAGAGGATTTCAAATATTTTGATTGAATTAAGAGAGGATGAAACCACTTTGGAACCAATTCTTAATAAATGGATGCCTAGAGGTAGGGAGTTAGAGCTTATGTGTTCATCCCATGCAGATGCAGAGGCAAATGACAATCTTAGGTCTACTAGTGAATTCATAAAAGAAATGAATATACTTTCAGAAGAAAGGGCAGGTGTAAAAAGAAAAGCCCAACTATATAGAAAAGAATATTCTGATGACAAGTATGAATTGTTTCCAGGGGGTTTTGCTGGTCCTACCAAGTTAAAAGAGGAGAAAGCATGGCTGGAAGAGCTGGATCACAAATTGTCCCAAAAGGTTAATGACATCATTAACACTGATGACACATCCTTATTTATCCAGACAATTGAAGAGATTGAAAAGGTTAAATCACATTATGGTTTCATGGAAATAGAGATTGGGCAGTTAAGGCTTACTTGGAAAAGGCTAGAAGGGATGAAGCAGAAGATCATTAGCTTTGCTTGGCTAAGTGATGACGTGTTCCAGGAGTGGAAGGATAAGTATGCTGGACAATAAGAAGATATTGCAGCAGAACAACAAACGGAAGAAGTCGTTGATATTGAAAAGGACCTATAACTGTTTCTTGGAGAACATTGTGGTTGGTAACAAACCTTTCATAGGATTATCTGAAGCTTTCATGCATCCATGATGTTATAAATGGATACCAGGACTAGTAAAAGAGGGATCACAAGAATTTTGTAAAGTAACTCTTGCAAAAAATATTTAGGGTTTTTCTGGTTTTCAAGAAGATTACCCTGAGTGATGTAATATTTTTATAAATGAATATGAATATACAATCAATGTTTCAAGCCTAAAATTTCTTTGTCTTCTGGTGTGTATCCTTTAGTTTGATGGTTTCATTTGGATAATCTAGGGTTGTTCAGATGAGCATAGGTTGTAAGAAAATCTTATAGATGTTATTTCTGGCCTTTTCTCTTCAGGAGAGGGATTAAATGTGCATGGAATACCTCCATTAGCAAATCTATTGTTTGTTGCTATGAATCTGATGAATTGTTTTAGTTAAATGGGATAGGACCTACGTATATGTTAGGCATGTATGGGGTTCATGACTACTAAGATGATGAAGTGTATGAGAATGTTCAGTTTTGAAAATTATTGCTTGATTTAGGTGACTCTATGGCCCAGATAAGGCACGGGTACTTGTTGTGGGATTCTTTCTATTTTCTTGAAGATCGATACTGAAGATGTATACAAGTTTTTATTTTAATATTTTAGTTTATGCTGAGGTGATGGAATCCACTGGTTTTTGATAACTATTTACTGTGGATCTCATTTTATTAAGTGTGAAAGTATTTCACAGAAGGTATACCCACCTAGACTTTGGATAAGTTCAAAGTGTAGAAGGTTCCAAAACCTTGTTATATGTTACTCTAAATTTATTTTCCCCTGATCTCTTCAGATGCAGATAGAGTTATTCATTTTCTTGCAGGAGGATAAGAGGAAATGTAGTACCCCTACCGTAATCGATCTCTAACCTTGGTTTAATCTTGATTAGTTTATCGTAATATTATGTTATAGTCAGATGTTTGGATTAACGCATAGCTATTGATATGGTTTCTCACTAGTTGTATGCAAGTTGTTAGTGTACCTATTTCGTGGTATTAACATCGAGCTAACGCTTTCAGTAAATTTTATATATGTATGCATGTATGACTCTTGGTTGCAGGATTTTTTAGGTACAATGCCACATGAGTGCGAGGTTCGTCTTCACCTGGATGTGCAGGTTTGAGTGTACCCTTTTTAATCCTTAGAGTCGGATTAGGTGGTCGTAAGACCCTAGTTGACCTTAGTCATGCTCCAGTGAGCATCGCCAGTCGTCGTCGGTGATCCCTTCTTGTTTGGGTTTGCGGGTCGTCTGTTTGGTTGACCTTCTCGGTTTGCATGCCTGGTGTGTTTGGTTAATCGATTAATTAGTCCTTAATAATTATTTTGATTCTTTATGCGTTTGTGCATTGAAGATTAATGGATTAAATTGATTGAGAATTCGTTATGCGATTTTCGTTGTTAATGAATTGCCTATTTTATATTGGGAGTGAATTCGATTAATGACTGATTTCGATTGTTAAATGCATTTTGTTTATGCTGTTGAAAGAGAAAGTCTGATATTTTATCGCAATGGATTAATTGTATTCTGTTGGATTATTAAATTAGAAAGGTTAAATTTGTTTAAATGAGAAATCGAATTTTGAATTGAAAAGGCAAGTTATATTGTTGATATTGTTGAAAAGAATTAATTTTGAGTATTATTTTTAAATAAAAGTTTTTATTCCAAAAATGGAATTCTTGGGTCAACTCTTCCATATAAACCAAATTTGGGGAAATTGGAAGAAATGGACATTTTGGAGAAAATTTTTGGTGGAAAAAATTTTGGAACGAAATTGGGGGTTTTGGGAAGAATGATGCTGGACCTGGCAGAATTGGACTCTCCTTCAACTAATCCAGGATTGCGCATGAAGGTAGGAATCTGAACTGATTTCTTGTTGCCAAAGAATTTACTGTTTGATTGAAAGAAATGAATTTGTGATTGGAAAATCAACTTGATTGTTCATATGAGTTTGGCTGGAGTTTTCTTTTGGAGATGTGTATTTCCTCTTTGCTGTTAGAGTGTTTGAAACCTTTGTTATTGGAAAGGATGAGAAATCCTTCAAGAAATTGTGATATCTAAACCTGTTCGTTTAAACCGAAATTATAGTGAATTGAAATCCATTAGCAAGCTCTGTAATGGGCGTTTTGTTTTAGTGGTTCGAACTGTGTTTTTTTTAAAGGAAATGAGAACATTCTTTTTTAATATCCGAACTGTGTGTTCGAAGAAAATTTCAAACATTTTTGGGTTCGAAGCCGAACTGGGCGTAACTTTTTATTTTATTATACTGAACTGTGTTTTAAAAGAAAAATAAAAAATAAAAATTAAGAAGCACATTATTTCGGACTGTGCGTTTCATTGTGCACCGAACGGAGCGGAGGTTTGTGTTGACGAGCGGTGAGTTGGGGGTTTCCCTTGCTCCTCCCCCCGCACGCCCCCCACTCGCGCCTCCCCCGTCCTCTTGCCTTCTCGCAGACCGTGGTGCCTGCGGCTCACGGCGGTGGCCGCAGGGGCCGCAGGGCGCCGCGGCGCCTGCGGGCACCGCCGCGAGCGCCGCCCACGAGGATCCCCAATGCGGTGGCTAGGGTTAGGGTTACGGCCCAGCCCTCGCCTTGTGCTTTTCTAAATGCTTGTTTTGTGTTAAAACATCGTTTTTACAAATGGTTTTTTTTTAAATGTTTTCTTCTATCGTTAAAAAAAAAAAAAAAGAAAAACATATGATAATTTATATCATTTTAATGAAAGATATTTTAATGTAAAGATGTTATTTGTTTTATATGTATTTTTTTAGTATAAAAAAAAAAAGCATGTAATATTTATTATTAATTCAAGGAAGGTTATTTTAATGTTAAGTATAATCGGAATTGTAAGTACGATTAAGGTATTATTGCTTAAAAGCATAATAGAGAACAATTTGTTATTGGGAAATCGTTTTAATACGATGGAATTATTATTGATGATGTTAAATGCTATATAAGAACATATAAGTTGAGTAATTGAAAAGTAAGTGATATATTTATCGTGGGTGTTTGAATTTAAACGATATGCCTTGGAAGTGACTATCTCCATTTAGATTCTCTTTCTGCATTTTTATTTTCGTAATCCGTATTATGTAACTGGAATTGAAATTATGAATCTGTAGAGATTGAATTTAGACCAGTATGTTAATGACGTTTTGGAATGGAGATTAATTATCTTATTCTAATTGTTTAATGGTTGTCTGAATTTGATTAATATGAATTGGTTAAAACTCTTTATGGCTTAATTTGCCTGTTCGATGATTTGAACCTTAGGAGTTAGAAAACCAAGAACAAATTATCCCTTGATGAGGTAGATAACTGTAACCTGTTTTAGATCTTGTAGAAAACTTGATCGATTTTAATGCTTAAATCAATTTGAGAAAATATTGTCTTTTCTGATTATTGCCTTGCGAGTTTTAATTTCTGTATTCGCCTTTAATTATGAAATGGCAAGATTGCTTTGTTTAGTAGGACCCTGTCGTATGGATGACTTGGTGTTCCTGTTTTAGTCCTCGATTTCCGAGTTGAGTGTTGTATTGTGGTAGTGTCGTTTTGATCATCTCCTCCTTGTGTGTGTGAGTCAAATGATGATTGTGGTTGACCGTTGTTGGTCGGGTCTCTAGTTAGAGTACCGTCAGTAAGTGATTACTTTTGAGTCATGTATGACCTGATGATTGTGTATCTCTTCTTGAACTCCGTTCCTCTGACCATGTGTATTCCTTGGTTTGAGTTCGTCTGAGTTAGTCTAGTGTCATATGGGAAAGTGGCTTTCGATTGGGGGCCGCGCCCAAAGTGGCTGCTGGGTAACCCGTCGAAAGTGAGTCTAATAAGTGATAACCTAAGTAGATTAGAAAATAATCTCTAAATAAGCTAATGTGCCTCGCACATGGGACGAGTGCTAGCATAGACTCGACATGCTGTGAGAAGGCCTGAAATGGCAAACCACCTTCCTTGTCTTCACGAGAGGATGTGTGGGTCCACATGAGGCTTGGATGGGCCGGAAGTTTGGATTAGGTTGCCAGGGTTACCAGTGTATGGGCCGGGACCTATGAAGACTTGCCATGGTATCCATACCAGGTTGTGTGATGACACTTGTCCCTACGCTCGCTAGTGTGTGTTGTCATTTTGTCCTGTTTGAGTACCCTTGTGAGTGTCGGTTTCATGTTAGACCTTGGGTGGTGATGGCTCAGTTTCTTGGATGCTCTCTTGGACCTTTGTATTAGCTTTGATTATGTTCAGTTGGATCCTGTTCTTTTAAGGATCGTTTATGTATTATGGACCAGTGTGGTCGTTTGTATATTGCTTATGTATCGCCTTGATGGCTGGATTGTATGGTGTAACCTCTTGTACTCTTAACCTTATTATTTATCAGAAGGGGTCTTGCAGTTGAGCAGACCCGGAGATGTAGCCCTTTAGGGGTGAACTCCGAGATCATTATGGTGTTATGTGGTGTATTCTCTCATGCTTCCTTTATTCAGCTTTATCATGTATGATTAGCTTATGTTAGAATGGTTAAGTGGATAATTGAAATTAACTTTAAATGCTTATATTCAGTTCTATCTTGAATGCCTTGTTGATCGAATGCATTATTGGTTGAGATGCGATTTATCGTAATGCATGTGTGAAATCGTCCTTTTAATGCAATAAGTTAGAATATGAAAGAATGTAACTTAAAGTAATGGAATCTATTCCATTGTGGTTAGAAAACTAAATATGCTTGGAAAGATCTCGTATGTTACGATGAAAATCCTAGTGTATTAGCATGTTAGATGTATGGTTTGTAATTTTAATTGAAAAGCTTGAATGAGGTTGATGAATGGATCTTAATGGATGAATCTTTGTTGTGATTTATATTTCCGTCCTTTGAAAGGAATTATCCTGTTTATGAATTATCTCGTTATTAAGATATTCAGCTTAATGGATTAATTGTGTGAGTTAATGGAATTGTGAAATTTAAGTAATCTCGTTGGGAAACTCTTTAGGTGAGAGTTAGTTGAAGTCTTCCGCTATGTAATCTGAATCTTTGTTATCTTGTTGCATCTTATGTGTTGTAACTTAAAAAAAATAAAAATTTGGCACTCTATTCTTGTAATTTTGGCTTATCCCTTCGGGGTTTCCTGGCGGGGCATTACATTTGGTATCAGAGCCAAGTTGCAAACATTGGGATCTCTGGTGTCACGTGTGCCCTCTAGTGTTGTGAGGTGTATCGACCTTATGTGTATGCTTGTCCTCCTTTTGCAAGTGAGTGATTGAGCAGACTTTGTCTGGTGTGTAACGTGTGTGTGTTCACACTTTGTTTTCGCCTTCTTGATGTTGGTGTTTGAGTGCTTATTTGTGCATTGTGTGCTTATTGATGTCTTGGTCTACGATTACTCTTATTTGGAAAGAGAGTCGTATGTACCTTTCTTTAGTGAGTGTTGTACTCCTTAGACTAATCCATTTGGATTGGTCCGTGCTTGTCTTGAATCGGAAAGTGCGAATTGTGTTTGTTTAAAAGATTATGATCTAGCTTAGTGTTGTCCACTTGAAGGACTTGTATGTCAATTATTGAATGCTTACTTCGTAGAAAATTAGATGATCATCACCATTCCTCTCTCTCTTTCTGGAAATTAAAATGTTTAGGATATGTGTAATTATCTTTGATTCGAGTTTCCTTGTTTGCGAGAGAGAAAAGAGTGTGACTTCTTGAACCCTTGCGTGAGCTTTATGACGCTTATGTTTTTAGATTATTAAAGGGCTATGGGTTTAAAAATTTATTTTGGGTGATGGGAGAAAACTGCATGTGTATGTTTAAAGAATTCTCCATGTGTATCTTGTAGGAGTAGCATGATTAAATTTTACCTTAGTAAGGTGCATTGCTATGCGAATAGTTGAATTATGTGAAACTGCTTGGTTTGTAGAAGTGTTAAAAAGAGCATGTTATTGTAACTTCGAGAAAGTATTAATGTGCTCTCTGAAAGATTGTTTAATGTGTTTTTCGAAATATTGTCTTATGTGTTTCATTAAACCAGTGTGATTGAAGATTTATTTTAGCAAATGCTCCATTGAACTCGCTTTTGGGTATATGAAATTACCTTAATGTGGTTAGAAAGTGCGAATGGAAAGCTTGTTTGATGTGTAAGCAATTAATATGTTCTATTTGGTTAATAGCTCCTTGCTTATCTTTGATCGTAATGTGATCTTCTCTAATAAGTTGCAAATTATGACGTGTCTAAATTGTATTATTATAAGTGAGTGTTCTTAAGAGGTCGTGCGTTATCGAAAAGATTGCCTGTCTTGATCTCTGCTTTGTTTGGAAAACTAGAACCTCCTGTTGCAATCATATTATTGGAAATGTTTTTTTTGTTAGACTGATTGTCATCGTTCTTAACGGTAGCGAAATGAAAACCGTATAATTGAAATGATAGGCTTATAGTGAGAAATTTAATATTATAGCGTGATCTTGATTGATCTTGTGTCTTTGCAGGAAATAGTTTGGCTATCAAACTCTCTTTCCCTTCTCTTTGCCTAATCATAAGAATTTTAGAAATGCTATTTAAGAGTGCATTGATTTAAATAGAGTGTTTATAAAACATGTGAAACTGTATGTTGCTTTTGGCTTCATAGTGAAAGATGAAAGTCTTAAGCTTTAGAAATGAATTTGCTTAGCTAGTAATTTAATTATGAATGCTTAGTGAGATTCGAGAAAGCTATAGGAATGATGTTAATTCCTTATATAATTGTGAATTGTTAATAATTTAGTACTTGTGCCTAGAGTAAACTTGATTCAGTTATTTATATAGAAAGCATAATTGAAATCTTCCTTGTATAGATGTTAGCGTACTGAAAAGTACTCCCCGTATATGTGACTAAACCAGTATTGGTGTATTGTGTGTATTGTAAGAAACCAGTGCGTATTCCATGTGCCCATGGATTGGTGAAGTAATCAACCATGGAGGATATGTTGCTTATGAGTATGGGAAACCATACTATTTATGTGTTGTTGCTTATTTGTTTCCCTGCTGAGTACCAAACCTCGGGTTGTGGGTAACTCGGTATGTTAAGGGGTAGTATTCGAAGTAACCGTTCCTTGAATAGTATGGATTGGCGTACGAGTAATGTCGGCGCGGAGCGACTTTAGCTTCTCTACTTCAAGGAATGATATAGTTGTACTACTAAACTGTATCAAGGTGTACTCAATACTTTCCCTTTTGATGGATCTATTTATAGATTCATGAGTGCCAGCCTTATTCCTATCCTTTATTTGAGCATTTTGATGGCAGTTTTTGAGCATATTGATGGAATTCTATTGGAGGATCCTTTGCCTTGTCTTCATGAAAGGTAGGTTGATTCACATGTGCTACCAGTTAGTATGTGTTGGTGGACATGTGGATGGACCATAGTCATGTATACCTCTGACTTACGGCGAGTATCCTGAGAGGAACATCGCTATGCGGAGTGTGACCAGCGCGTGCCTTATCCGCGGGGTACACTGCCATGCGGGATACGTCCATTGCATGCTTTGTCCACTTGGAGTATTGCCATGCCGTGCTGAGACACGATGCGGGATGTAGTGGACATTTCCATGCGGCCTACCACTAGGTATTGGGTAGAGCCATGCCACGTGACGACGTGATGCGGGGTGATGTCGAGGTGCACACTGCCATGCCATGGGGATGTGTGACTTGGCCACACCACATGATGAGCTACTAGGATAGCTAGACGATTGTTCCTTCCTTCCTCGTTGGTGGCCAGCTACTAGTCACGTAGTGATGTAATGTGCAATTGTGCTATTCTTTATATTTCTTTGGGGATCAGCAGTTTATTTTACTTTGATTTTGAAGGTTTAGCCACGATCTTGTGATCTTTTGCACTTTGATTTGGTGTTGAGATTCCAGAATATTTTCTTGCCTTACTGTTGGAATTGAGGATTTATTATCTTTATTCATCTGTACTTTGGTGGCTAAACTGGTTTATCCTTGATGTTTTCGTATGCTGGTCTTGTGTTGCAATGTGAATTCCTCTCCAAGAACGTAGGAGACGGCTTGGATGAGTGTATACGAGGAAGTAGACGCAGGGAACCTTGAGGATGGAGGTATGTGAGGCTGTGAGAGCAGCTAGTATCCACTACCTACCTATGTGTGGTGACTATCTCTTGGAGGCTAAACACCTTACACAACAAGGGATATTCACAAAGGTCTTGTATGGAAGGTAGCACCGCTATGGTGTGCCTAGCACCATCGAGCCTTTGAGTGAGATATTGGATTTTTATGATCATATTATTGTTATGAGATCAAGCATAGAGATGCTGATCGTGCATGTTATCCTTTGACCGAGCATTAGACATGCTCACATGTGGCCTTTTCTGTTATGCATTCCAGTTATGTGGATGGTTATTATTTGTATCATGGAGAATATTGTGTTTACTTGTCACTATGTTATGGGACATAGTCTTTGGAAAGGTTTTCTTATACCTGGCAAGTGTAAACAATTGAGTTATTTATGTTGCTCTTATTTCATGAAAGCTAATTTGGCTGTAGAAATTGATATTTTGAGCTAGTTCTATGTTATTAAATCTTATGATAAGATGGATTGGTAAAGGGAAATTGATCATTATGGCATGTTTTCTTGTCATTCTTGGTCGATGATTATGGTAATTGTTGTTTACCTCTTAGTAATGCTTTAATTTGGTGTAATGAAAGGAAGAAAATTCTTGTTTCTTTGCTATGAATGTGGATAATTCCTAGAATATTTGAAGGAATGAATGGTTTTAGATGTATCTTGCCATGGGATAATGGCGTTTGTAAAGAATTTTGCAATTATATTTCATTTATTTATGGAAGAATTTCTATGTGCAATTTGACCTTTGTTGAATGAGTTTCAGGGCTGATGCGTACGACATGTTCTCCATCTAGCCTTACGACTTCCAGGAGTAAGTCGGAACCTAGGGGGGGAGAATGTAGTACCCCTACCGTAATCGATCTCTAACCTTGGTTTAATCTTGATTAGTTTATCGTAATATTATGTTATAGTCAGATGTTTGGATTAACGCATAGCTATTGATGTGGTTTCTCACTAGTTGTATGCAAGTTGTTAGTGTACCTATTTCGTGGTATTAACATCGAGCTAATGCTTTCAGTAAATTTTATATATGTATGCATGTATGACTCTTGGTTGCAGGATTTTTCAGGTACAATGCCGCATGAGTGCGAGGTTCGTCTTCACCTGGATGTGCAGGTTTGAGTGTACCCTTTTTAATCCTTAGAGTCGGATTAGGTGGTCGTAAGACCCTAGTTGACCTTAGTCGTGCTCCAGTGAGCATCGCCAGTCGTCGTCGGTGATCCCTTCTTGTTTGGGTTTGCGAGTCGTCTGTTTGGTTGACCTTCTCGGTTTGCGTGCCTGGTGTGTTTGGTTAATCGATTAATTAGTCCTTAATAATTATTTTGATTATTTATGCGTTTGTGCATTGAAGATTAATGGATTAAATTGATTGAGAATTCGTTATGCGATTTTCGTTGTTAATGAATTGCCTATTTTATATTGGGAGTGAATTCGATTAATGACTGATTTCGATTGTTAAATGCATTTTGTTTATGCTATTGAAAGAGAAAGTCTGATATTTTATCGCAATGGATTAATTGTATTCTGTTGGATTATCAAATTAGAAAGGTTAAATTTGCTTAAATGAGAAATCGAATTTTGAATTGAAAAGGCAAGTTATATTGTTGATATTGTTGAAAAGAATTAATTTTGAGTATTATTTTTAAATAAAAGTTTTTATTCCAAAAATGGAATTCTTGGGTCAACTCTTCCATATAACCCAAATTTGGGGAAATTGGAAGAAATGGACATTTTGGAGAAAATTTTTGGTGGAAAAAATTTTGGAACGAAATTGGGGGTTTTGGGAAGAATGATGCTGGACCTGGCAGAATTGGACTCTCCTTCAGCTAATCCAGGATTGCGCATGAAGGTAGGAATCTAAACTGATTTCTTGTTGCCAAAGAATTTACTGTTTGATTGAAAGAAATGAATTTGTGATTGGAAAATCAACTTGATTGTTCATATGAGTTTGGCTGGAGTTTTCTTTTGGAGATGTGTATTTCCTCTTTGCTGTTAGAGTGTTTGAAACCTTTGTTATTGGAAAGGATGAGAAATCCTTCAAGAAATTGTGATATCTAAACCTGTTCATTTAAACTGAAATTATAGTGAATTGAAATCCATTAGCAAGCTCTGTAATGGGCGTTTTGTTTTAGTGGTTCGAACTGTGTTTTTTTTAAAGGAAATGAGAACATTCTTTTTTAATATCCGAACTGTGTGTTCGAAGAAAATTTCAAACATTTTTGGGTTCGAAGCCGAACTGGGCGTAATTTTTTATTTTATTATACTGAACTGTGTTTTAAAAGAAAAAAAATAAAATAAAATTAAGAAGCACATTATTTCGGACTGTGCATTTCATTGTGCACCGAACGGAGCGGAGGTTTGTGTTGACGAGCGGTGAGTTGGGGGTTTCCCTTGCTCCTCCCCCCGCACGCCCCCCCCTCGTGCCTCCCCTGTCCTCTTGCCTTCTCGCAGACCGTGGTGCCTGCGGCTCACGGCGGTGGCCGCAGGGGCCGCGGCGCCTGCGGGCATCGCCGCAAGCGCCGCCCACGAGGATCCCCAATGCGGTGGCTAGGGTTAGGGTTACGGCCCAGCCCTCGCCTTGTGCTTTTCTAAATGCGTGTTTTGTGTTAAAACATCGTTTTTACAAATGGTTTTTTTTAAAATGTTTTCTTCTATCGTTAAAAAAAAAAAAAAAAGAAAAACATATGATAATTTATATCATTTTAATGAAAGATATTTTAATGTAAAGATGTTATTTGTTTTATATGTATTTTTTTAGTATCAAAAAAAAAAGCATGTAATATTTATTATTAATTCAAGGAAGGTTATTTTAATGTTAAGTATAATTGGAATTGTAAGTACGATTAAGGTATTATTGCTTAAAAGCATAATAGAGAACAATCTGTTATTGGGAAATCGTTTTAATACGATGGAATTATTATTGACGATGTTAAATGCTATATAAGAACATATAAGTTGAGTAATTGAAAAGTAAGTGATATATTTATCGTGGGTGTTTGAATTTAAACGATATGCCTTGGAAGTGACTATCTCCATTTAGATTCTCTTTCTGCATTTTTATTTTCGTAATCCGTATTATGTAACTGGAATTGAAATTATGAATCTGTAGAGATTGAATTTAGACCAGTATGTTAATGACGTTTTGGAATGGAGATTAATTATCTTATTCTAATTGTTTAATGGTTGTCTGAATTTGATTAATATGAATTGGTTAAAACTCTTTATGGCTTAATTTGCCTGTTCGATGCTTTGAACCTTAGGAGTTAGAAAACCAAGAACAAATTATCCCTTGATGAGGTAGATAACTATAACCTGTTTTAGATCTTGTAGAAAACTTGATCGATTTTAATGCTTAAATCAATTTGAGAAAATATTGTCTTTTCTGATTATTGCCTTGCGAGTTTTAATTTCTGTATTCACCTTTAATTATGAAATGGCAAGATTGCTTTGTTTAGTAGGACCCTATCGTATGGATGACTTGGTGTTCCTGTTTTAGTCCTCGATTTCCGAGTTGACTGTTGTATTGTGGTAGTGTCGTTTTGATCATCTCCTCCTTGTGTGTGTGAGTCGAATGATGATTGTGGTTGACCGTTGTTGGTCGGGTCTCTAGTTAGAGTACCGTCAGTAAGTGATTACTTTTGAGTCATGTATGACCTGATGATTGTGTATCTCTTCTTGAACTCCGTTCCTCTGACCATGTGTATTCCTTGGTTTGAGTTCGTCTGAGTTAGTCTAGTGTCATATGGGAAAGTGGCTTTCGATTGGGGGCCGCGCCCAAAGTGGCTGCTGGGTAACCCGTCAAAAGTGAGTCTAATAAGTGATAACCTAAGTAGATTAGAAAATAATCTCTAAATAAGCTAATGTGCCTCGCACATGGGACGAGTGCTAGCATAGACTCAACATGCTGTGAGAAGGCCTGAAATGGCAAACCACCTTCCTTGTCTTCACGAGAGGATGTGTGGGTCCACATGAGGCTTGGATGGGCCAGAAGTTTGGATTAGGTTGCCAGGGTTACCAGTGTATGGGCCGGGACCTATGAAGACTTGCCATGGTATCCATACCAGGTTGTGTGATGACACTTGTCCCTACGCTCGCTAGTGTGTGTTGTCGTTTTGTCCTGTTTGAGTACCCTTGTGAGTCGTCCTTTGTCTCTGCCTTGTGAGTGTCGGTTTCATGTTAGACCTTGGGTGGTGATGGCTCAGTTTCTTGGATGCTCTCTTGGACCTTTGTATTAGCTTTGATTATGTTCAGTTGGATCCTGTTCTTTTAAGGATCATTTATGTATTATGGACCAGTGTGGTCGTTTGTATATTGCTTATGTATCGCCTTGATGGCTGGATTGTATGGTGTAACCTCTTGTACTCTTAACCTTATTATTTATCAGAAGGGGTCTTGCAGTTGAGCAGACCCAGAGATGTAGCCCTTTAGGGGTGAACTCCGAGATCATTATGGTGTTATGTGGTGTATTCTCTCATGCTTCCTTTATTCAGCTTTATCATGTATGATTAGCTTATGTTAGAATGGTTAAGTGGATAATTGAAATTAACTTTAAATGCTTATATTCAGTTCTATCTTGAATGCCTTGTTGATCGAATGCATTATTGGTTGAGATGCGATTTATCGTAATGCATGTGTGAAATCGTCCTTTTAATGCAATAAGTTAGAATATGAAAGAATGTAACTTAAAGTAATGGAATCTATTCCGTTGTGGTTAGAAAACTAAATATGCTTGGAAAGATCTCATATGTTACGATGAAAATCCTAGTGTATTAGCATGTTAGATGTATGGTTTGTAATTTTAATTGAAAAGCTTGAATGAGGTTGATGAATGGATCTTAATGGATGAATCTTTGTTGTGATTTATATTTCTGTCCTTTAAAAGGAATTATCCTGTTTATGAATTATCTCGTTATTAAGATATTCAGCTTAATGGATTAATTGTGTGAGTTAATGGAATTGTGAAATTTAAGTAATCTCGTTGGGAAACTCTTTAGGTGAGAGTTAGTTGAAGTCTTCTGCTATGTAATCTGAATCTTTGTTATCTTGTTTTATCTTATGTGTTGTAACTTAAAAAAAAATAAAATTTGGCACTCTATTCTTGTAATTTTGGCTTTATCCCTTCGGGGTTTCCTGGCGGGGCATTACAGGGAAATCATAATTTGAGAATAATAAAAGTGGCAACTCTACTGGGGAGTAATCATTTGGTGTCATATGTTACAGATTGGTGCCTGAAATTATTTCCAAATTTGTTTGAAAATTTGGGTTTGTGGTAGATTTTATTTTCTCTTGTGTGTATTGTTCTTTTCTTTGGAAATTCCCCCAACCTTTAAAGTCCTTGCAAGAATTTTGTTAAAAAAACTTGTTTTCTTATTTCCCCACAATTGGTGGGTGGCAACTCTGACAATTATAACTAGTCCTTTTGAATAAGTATAACTCTTTTAAGGAAAGCAAGTGTAATGCAGAGAGGAAGGAACACCGAGTCTTTCATGAGGAAGTATCCTCATGAGATGTTGCAAGAGGGACTACCTGAAAAGGCACGAAGAGGCCAGAAAAGATCAGTTGTGCATGAGCCATCTAATGTTGCATGGATACAAAAAAGCATTAATATGGGTAAGTCATCTGAGAGACCCATATATGCAAACTCAAATTCTTCTTCCTGCGAATTGGAGCAAGATATTTTAGGCTTCCATTCTAGTTTGTTTGGTAATATTGAAAATGTCCCAGTTTTAAATCAAGAGATCTACCATGCTAGTTTGTCTAGGAAGGAAAAGAATAGTTCAAATATTAAGAGAGATTATGTACCTAGGACAATTGATGGGAACAACAGTCTAATTGATATTGACCAAGCCAATGTGTCAAACTCTGAAGAAATCTTCCCTGATGAAGATAAGGTATCCCAAGAGATTGATGCCCTAAATAGGAGAGTCCATCAATTAATTTCCCTAAGAGCACAAAATGAAGCAAATAAAGAAAAATAAATTAAAGCTAAATTGATGGAAAGGGATAGGATTTTAAGATAATTTGCTGACATTGAGTTATTCACCCAAGAAAAGGCTAAGAGTGAAGAAGGTGGAGTCATTAGAGAAATTTTAGTTCCCAAGACCAACCCTACATATAAGTCTATTGTGCAACCAAATAGGGAAGTCCTTAGTGACCTACAACTTGTTAGAGGTAATGTGGATAAGGGAAAGTAGAAGTGCATGGAAGATGGGTCAGGATCTAAAACTAGAGTGGAGATCTCTCATATTCTATCTGCACATGAGAGAGAGATGGAGAGGATGAGGAAAGAGAAAGAAGATTTGCAAATGGAGTTGTAGAAGGTTGAATTAGAAGCAACCAATTTAGAGGTTAAAAGAAAGATTAATTATCTAAAAGCCCCTCCTATAATATTTCCTTCAGTAGACCCAAATAAACTTGTTCCTCACCAAGCTTCACTCTCTCCAGTCAAAATTCAGTCAACCTTTCCTATGAGCACTATCACAGCCAATCAAGCCCATCTTACTAGCCAAGGTAACCAAATCCCTCTGACTCATAACCCCAATGTAAGAATGAACATGGGAAATAACCTTGTTGTTAACCAATTACAGAGGAGAGCTATTAATCTAGAACTTTATAGGCAGCTCTTCTTTGATGGAATCCTAGGGTACCCTAACCATGTTCCTATAGAGTTGAGGTATAGATTTCACAAATTTACTGGGAATAATGCAATCAGTGCAAAAGAGAACTTAAAATCTTTTGGTGACTTGATAAATGACTATGAAATTGTAGATGAAGATGTCATCATGAAATTGTTTGTATAGTCCTTAGTAGATGATGCAAGGGATTGGTATAGAGGTCTCCTTGTGAATAACATTGGGTCTTGGGAAGATTTTAAAAACTGCTTTCAAGAATAATATGGTGACAAGACAAATGTGAGTTTTATGCTCAATGAGTTCAATGATATTAGAAAGTTTGATAATGAAATTGTCATAGACTTTAATGCTATATTCCAGAAAGCAATGCATAGGCTCTATCAAGTAATGAGGTTAGATGATAACATGTGTCTGAATACTTATTACAATGCCTTTGATTCTAAAATAGCCTATATCCCAAGGGATAAAAATCCTCATAGTCTGAGGGATGCATTTAGAATTGCCATCAATGTGGAGAGTAATAGGAAAGCATCTGTGAAAGTAGGGAGGAGAACTGATGGTAGGTTGTAGCAAGAATCAAAACAAAAACCCAATAAAGTTGCTAAAGAAGAAGACAAAATAGAGAAATTAGTGACTGCCATGAAAGATCTTACTACCAAGGTGAGTAAAAATGATAAGCCTCATTATAATTGGCAAGATAGACCTCCTAGGTTGCATGACATGCCTTATAACACCACTTGGAAGGATGGCAAACCTCAAAATGAGAAGCCAAAAAACACTCAGAACCAAGATACCCCAGATCCTTTTAAAGGAGGAAATGTTCATAATATGGAGAATACTCCTTGGTGCATGGCTTGTGATGGACCACACTCTCCTTATCAATGTGTTGTAGCTCAAGCCCTTGAAGAATCCATGAGACAAGAGGTTGAGCCTGATATCAATATGTTTCAAACTATTATTGAAAGTGATGATGAGATAGTACAAAGTGAACTTAGTGAAAGTGATGTGCTAAGTAGTAAAAGGTCCTACCAAGGATAGTTGGCACTTGATTGGCATCCCACTTTGAACGTGGTAACAATTGAAGATGAAGAAGTTCATCTTAGAAGACCTAGTGATGAAGAAGTAAGAAATCTTACTAAGGCTGCCATAGTCAAAGCCAAGCACAATTACAGTTTGAGAAGTACTAAGAAGGATGGGGATCAGGGTGAACCTACCTCAATATTCACTAAAGAGGCATCCCAAAAGAAGATGGCAACTAGTAAGGCCATGCTTCAAGATGGTCAAGCAAAGAATGACCAATCTATAGATATAGCAAAAGGTGTGGATAATGATACCACCGATGACCTACAAAAGATTGCTGCAGTAAAGAAAGCGAGTCAACCCAAAATAGAAAAGGCCAAAACTAACATTGAGTTAATCAGCAATTCCCCTTTTGATATGACCCAGGCTCTTACCCAAATGAGGGTTACAGTCCCACTGGTAGAACTATTGAAGATAAAAGAGCATAGAGAAGCAGCCTTGTCTTTATTTTCTAAAATATCTGATAGTAGTATATCTCTGCCTTTAGTTGCCATCAAAGATGAGAAGGATCATGAGTTGCAAAATCCAGAAGTATATGTGGGAACAACCATCACTCAAGAACCTTCACAGGTAGACCCTTTCTATGTAACTTTATTAGTGAACAATAGACTGATTAAGAATTTCATGATTGACTCTGGTGCTCCTGCAAATGTGATGCCCTATGGCGTCATGAAAGAATTGGGTCTGTCAATAAGTATTGTGTATGGGAAGTGTTATGCTATGGATAACAGAGAAGTACCTGTAATAGGTACAATGAAAGATGTGGAAGTGAAAATAGCAGTATTCGCTGAAGCAACATATAAGATGGATGTTATTGTAACTGATACAAAACCTCATTATGACATGTTGTTATCTAGATAGTGGGCTGCAGCAGTAGGTGGAAATGTTCAGTTGGATCTATCATATGCTACTATACCAATTAGTGGAAGCCATGTTAAGTTTTATAGAGAACCACGTGCCCCCAGGGTAATTAAGAAAATAGACCCTAGTATGCTAAATTGTATGATTGATGTGGATCTAGATAATTTTAGAATACAACCAATTCTACCTCAACTGAAGAATATTGATTCTATTGTGACTAAATTGGAATCCCAACAGCATGATTTGTGGCATATGTATTTTGATGGAGCTTTCTCTAAAGGAGGATCTAGAGTAGGAGTTCTTTTTGTATCCCCATTAGGTATAACTTTCAAATATTCCTTTTTGCTAGCCTTCCAGTGTACAAATAATACTGCTGAATATGAAGCCTTGCTATTGGGGCTTGAAGTTGCAAAAAGGCATGGGATTCAACTATTAAGAGTGTTAGGAGATTCAAAATTGGTTGTTACTTAGGTTAGATCTAAGTATGCATGTTAGAATGATAGACTGAAAAGGTATAAGCATGCAATGTGAGATGTGATTGAACATTTTAGTGCATTCTCTATTAATTGGATAGAAAGGTCAAAGAATATCATGGCTGATTTCTTAGCAAATGTTGCATTAAATAATGATGATATTACACTAACCGATGTATCCATAGTTGAGATAAAAGTTAGGCCTGCCATTCCTGATAATGTATATAATTGGCAAGGGTTTGAGGATGATGAAGATATTCTCAGATTCATACAATGCATTGATGACTATGATGGACAAAAAATTGATTGTAATGCATTGGTAGAAGTGGTGGAAGAAAGGGAAATTGTGTTTGGCAATGCCATGGTTCAATTGGAAACTAATGAAATACCTAAAGGATTAGTAGAATTGGAAGGTATGTTCAGCTACAATGACAGTCATTTACATCAGCAGTCAACCACCAAGTTAGATGAATTAGAGGAAGTGAATTTGGGGACTGAATCATGTCCCAAGTTAGTATATATTGGAAAAAATTTGTCTCCTCATGTCAAAACTAACCTTATTAATTTGTTGAAGAAATACAAGCATGTTTTTGCATGGTCATATAAGGATCTGAAGGCATATAGACAAGATCTATTTCAGCATGAAGTACCTTTGCTTCCAAATGCTAAGCCTTTCAGACAGAAACAAAGACCTATCAACCCCCTATTGGAGTCCAAAATGCAACAGGAGTTGACCAAGCTGAGGGAAGGGGGCATCATTAAGCCTATCAGGCATTCATCATGGGTGTCTAATTTGGTCCCAGTTAGAAAGAAGAATGGGGACATGTTGATTTTAGGAACCTAAATGTTGCTTCTTTAAAAGACAATTATTCCTCTCCTAATATGGAAGCAATGTTACAGAGAGTAACTAGCTGTGATCTTTTGTCTATGATGGATGGGTTCTTAGGGTACAACCAGGTGTTCGTGAAAGAATCTGAACAATTCAAGACTACTTTTACCACCCCTTGGGGAACATATGTATATGTAAGAATGCCTTTTGGTTTGAAGAATGCTGGAGCTACTTTTTAGAGAGAAATGGATGTAGCCTTTAAGGAGTTCCTTAACATTATCATGGTAGTGTATCAAGATGATTTGACATGTTTCTCCAAAGAGTAGAGGACCATTGCGGTCACTTGCAGAAGGTTTTCACTAAAGCTCTGGAATATGGTGTCTCCTTAAATCCAAAAAAGTGTCATTTTGCTGTCACTGAAGGGAAGCTCCTTGGGCATATTGTTTCCAAGGAAGGGGTTAGAATAGACCCTGAAAGAATTGAAGCCATAAAAAATGTGCCCAAGCTCAAAAGTGTTAAAGGTATCTAGTCTTTATTGGGTAAGGTAAATTTTGTTAGAAGGTTTATTGCTAATTTTGCAGAAATAGTTAAACCTATTGTCAAATTGCTCAAGAAGGACACAAAGTTTTGTTGGGATGAAGAAGCTTCAAAGGCTTTTGATAAAATAAAAAGGGCTATCCAGGAGGCACCAATGTTGAAGTCCCCTGACTACAGTAAGCCTTTCTCTTTGTTTTCTTTTGCTTCATATCATACAGTGGCGGCAGTTCTTCTACAAAAGGACAATGAAGGATATGAACATCCCATAGCTTTTTATAGAAAATCTTTACAAGCTGCAGAATTAAAGTATGAAATTATGGAGAAGCAAGCATATGCTTTGGTCAAGGCGGCTAAAGCATTTAGGCCATATCTTGTAAATGCACAAGTGACTGCTTATGTCCTACATGCGGTTGTCAAAGACATTTTGTCTCAATCTGAAGTCACTGGTAAAAGATGTAGATGGATAACCAGAATTCAGGAGTTTGATTTGGAGATCAAAATTACAAAATTGGTAAGAGGCTTAGGTCTTGCTAAGCTAACGGCTGAATCAAACCTTCTTGATGTTGAGGTGATTAATGTTCAAGTTAAAGGCATTCTGGTCACCAGTATTGAAACACAACCCTGGTATTCAGAGATAGTGCATCTTTTAAGGGATGCAACATATTCAGAAGGGATGACTAATAATCAGAGAAGAACAGTGAAGTTGAAGTCTCAAAAGTATGTCCTTGTTCAGGGTGACTTGTACTGGCAAAATAGAGATGGGGTATTGCTGATGTGTTTGGATAAGTCCCAGGCTAAAAGGGTGTTAACTGAAATGCATGATGGAGTGTGTGGAGGTCATTACTTTGCCAAGACTACAACTGGTAAGATAGTCAGGGCTGGATATTATTGGCCCACTTTGTTCAAAGATGCCCATGAACATATTTGGAGATGTGACCCATGCCAAAAATCTTCATCTAAATTGAAGTTTGAGGGATCCTTGCCCCTTAACCCAATCAAAATGGAAGCTCCTTTTGTCCAATGGGGCATTGATTTTATTGGAGAAATAGTTGAGAAATCAGGAAGAGGTTATAGGTGGATTATAGTAGCCACTGATTATTTCACCAAGTGGATTGAAGCCATACCCACTAGAAGAGCCACAAGTAAGGTGGTTATTGACTTCCTGATGGATAATGTTATAACCAGATTTGGTGTTCCTGTGAAACTAGTAATGGATAATGCTATGGGTTTCAGGTTAGAGGAGTTCATTGAATTTTGCACTAGTCATGGGATAACTTTGTCATATTCTTCACCATACCATCCTTAAGGTAATGGGCAAGCTGAATCCAGCAATAAGAGCCTTTTCAACATCATTAAGAAAATCCTTGAGGAGAACAAAAGGTCTTGGGACCAAAAGTTAAAGCTAGCCCTTTGGGCAGACAGGGTTACTATCAAGAGAGAAATTGGTGTCTCGCCTTTTGAGTTATTTTATGGCATGCAATCTAGGGTGCTAGTTAATAATTTGCTTCCTATATACAAGTTCCTGCAAGCTGAGGATATGGAGTTATCTGAACCTATGGAAGACAAAATGATTCAAATGGTGGAGGTGGAAGAAATCAGAACCCTGGCCCATAAGAGGAATTTGAAAATCTAGTTGCAATCCAAATATTTGTTTGATAAAAGGACCACATTGAGGAATTTTTAGATAGGTGACATGGTTCTTCAATGGAATGCAAGAGGAAAAGAAAAAGGGAAACATAAAAAGTTTGAATCATTATGGTTAGGCCCTTTTGTTGTTTGTGATCTGAATGGAAAAGACTCATATTTTCTACAAACAATGAGTGGTGAAGTACAAGAATTTCCAGTGCATGGACAATTCGTGAAGCATTACTTCTCTTAGGTCCATGCACAGTAGGTCTTAGTCTGTAATATTTTGGTTTGCTTTTGTTGTTTGTTTCTTGGGCTCATGTTTGGTCTGTTCTCCAGAGTTCCTGAATTCTTGTGTTGATTTTGCAATCAACCATCCCCAGTCAAAGCTACTATTATCACTATTTAAAATTGGGTATTCTTGTCCCATGGTTGGCTAAAAGTCTGCAAAATGTGTTTAGCATGGCCTTGTTACTTCTGTCTTTCTTGGGTCAAATTATGGTTTAAGGTTTTGTTGAATTCTACCCTTTTCCTTAAAAAAAGATCCTTGCGTTATATTCTTGCATTGCCTTTTTTCCACTTAAGGAAGGGTCGATCTATCATGAGAAGTGTCCCCCCCATTAGAATTTTCCCTAGGTGGTCTCTTAAACTTTTTAAAATCTTTGGGCCTTTACCTATGTCTTCTTGTAATGTTTGTCGGGGCCCTTAATAATCATGCAAGTCAGTGTTAATCCTATGATTGTCGTTGTTTTTTCGGGCAGAGATGCTAACAGGTTAGTGTTTGTGAAGTTGTGAAAAGGGGAAGCGGGCCCGATGTAAGGATCGACTGTTAGATTAAAGGACTACATCTTGTATTGAATCCAATGGCTCGCGTTGATTCACTAACCCAAAATGCACGTGGTCTACCATCTACAAAATAGCATAAGACTTGGCAGGTCCAAGAGGTGAGTGACTCCTTTGGTTAAAGGATGATCGGCTTAGAAAAAATCAACGGCTCACGTTGATTCGCACCCGAAAGATGCTTGTTGTTTACCTTTTGTGAAGTTGCCGAAAGGTGGAGGACCCGAGCAAGGTGGTCACAGTAAGTGTAATAGACGAGCAAGTTTCCAAGATCGGACTGTTCTCGTTGCTTCGCAAAGATAAGTGGTACGAGTTTTAAGCTCTGCGAAACAGTGAAAGGGTCAGTGGACCCAAACGATAGGCAGGTTGTAAGTTTTAAAGACCAATTAAGTTGGAGTTAATCAGACAATTGTCGTGAATTCACAGCCTCAAGTCAAGTGGAGATTAATGTTAGTGAAATAGCGAAATGATGTGGCAATCACATGATGGATGACATGGCACAATAGATGAGTTGTTCTATGGAATGTAGTGGTGACTTGTCAAGTGCACGTGGCTCTGAAGGGTAATTGAGGGCCCGCTTTGATTCAACTAGCGGTTATGTTGAGAATGGTAAAGTAGAACACGTGGCGGCTTCAGAATGGGACCTAATGGAATTTCCTAAATGAGTAGCCAATTGCCACGTGGCATTCATTTGCCAATGATAAAACAAGGCAAGTGGTTCCTGAGCTAAGGACCCACTTTAAAAGGTCTGAGCACGTTATATTATGTTCATCTTGAGATGGATCTAACAGTTGTCATTGTTTCGCGCCCCAAAGATGCCTGCAGTCTAACCTTCGCAAAATAGCAAAAACTGTTAGCCGTCATAATGGTGCGTGTTTATCTAAGAAGACTGGTGGTCATCGTAGGAGATAAAGATTGGGCAACTAGATGATAATCTGATGGCCAGTGTTGTTTCGTGAGGTAGAAGTGCATGAGGTTTAAGGCCCATGAAGTAGCAAAAAGGAGGCAAGGCCCGTCACTAATGAGGAAAGACCGGATGGAGTAAAGGCAGTTCAAGTTCCCATGATCCAACGGTTCTTATTTCTTTGCGAAAGAAAAGTGCGAAAGTTTTAAGCTTTGCGAAGTGGCAAAACAGCAAAACAAGGAAATACACAGAGAATTTATGATCCGTTGGAGCCCATTTTTTAATTCGATTTGTGAATTCAATTATGAGGTGATGGCCGAAGCATGCAGGATTAATTTCAAAAATTCAATGCCAACTTACCATATTAAGGTCTGCATCAACTTGAATGTTGGTATCATTTCAACGAGCTTGTTGCAGAGAAACTAGTGTAGAGCGGTTTTCTTCAAGTGAAAAATAGGTTTTTTGTGTTCTTCTTTCTAATTCCAGTCTGAAAATTGGTGTTGCTAAGTGAATTGTTTCATTAGAGCTTCATGTAAATATTACTTGGCATAATTGCATTAACAAGATGACACCAAGAAGAGAATTAACAGGAAAGGTAGACTACCAGGATAGGAATATCTGTGATGATTTTCTGGAATAGTTAACTATGTCTACCAATGTCGGGGCCAAGGCTAAAGAATTGGGACCAAAGAACCCTTGTCTAAAAATTGGGGATGGCCTATATGACAAAGGTAATTGGTAAAGAGATCCACAAATAGGGATGTCAGGGTTAGCATTGTTCAAAGTAGGTTTTCTTCAGAGACACTCCCTTGCCCCTTTAAATAGTATCTGGGAGTTGGATGTGGAGAACCTTGTAGTCCCTGGGGTATTCATGGATGTAGATCTATTGACTCTGATTGCACAAAACTATGACCCTGTGGCTAGATGTATTAGAAATACAAAGGGAGCAGCCTTGATTGCCATCAAAGATGATGAGTTTAGGAAAGTCTTCAAACTCAGTGAAGTGTCAAATTATTTAGAGCCTATCAACTTTGAGACAATTGCACAAGTCTATAATGCAGAAAGGGATCACCTTAGGAGTGGCCCACTGAAAGAATTTTTCTTCAAGATAGGAGGGTTGACTATTGTAGGCCCCAATACTATGGAACCTTTCTCTCTGAACTTCTTTACTCTAAGAGCCAAAGGCATGTATTGGGCACTTTGTCAAATCTTTGGAGAAGATGCTGAGAAGAACATGCCAACCCATTACATGCTAATGATTGTATAGAATCTAAACCCCTCTCTGGCAATAACATTTGATTATGCACCCTACCTAACTGATGCAATTCATAATTGGCTGGTAGGGATAAAAAATGGTAAGGTGGACAGACCATTTGGATGGTATTCTCTTTTAATGCATATTTTTTTATCTAATGGTGCTGACTATTTTGCTAGTGAAATGGAACTAGTAAGGGAGAAAGATGGTGAACAAATGCCAATGCAACTATGGAGCACCATTCTATCTTGGGACAGAGAAGATGTCAGTTACCTTAAGTTTGACAGATGCTTTGCATCTAAAATTAGGTTTCTCCTAAGAGCAGAAAACCCTAGGGTCCCTAAGGCTATCCTAGAATTCCTCAGGCCCAAGGAGTTTGTTGTGGGAATTAAAATTGTCCATAATTGGGGAGATATGTATTTATACCCTATTCCAATAGTTTTCAAAGTATATGGTTTCAAAGGCACTCCATATTTATTGCCCTATCAGGTCCCATTGAAGATGGGGATTGCAGAAGTCTTGAGGCAAATTGGAGGTGTACAAGAGGCAGAGCTTACAAATAGGGGTAAAGGGACTATTTTCCCAACTATTACCACGGCCCACCATTTTGTGAGCACTAAAGGTGGCCGGAAGTATTATGAAGAATTTAAACCATATAGGTTGTCAACTACAGTTTCAAGATTTGAAGACCCTAAGTATTTTTTCAATCGTATGTTTAGAAAGAGAGTAGTTTGTAAAGGTAGGCCTCACCAATTTCAGTTCCCTAAAGATTTAATTAGGAATGAATTCAATTTGGAGGAGCAATAACTGAGGAAAGAGAAGTGGGTTGCATATAAAAGGGCTCTTGACTTTATTCATCAATTTGATAGTAGTTATCACCCTCTTTCTAGTTTCAATCCTTTTGAGGAGAAAATCAAATTCTTGATTCTTTATTTTGAAGACCTCATCCAAACCTTGAAAGAAAAAAGAGAGGCTATAATGGGAAATGATCCTGACAAGGTTAAATTGGTTCTAGCTAAGCCTACCTTTGCCAAGCCTATTCCACCTAGTGATTATTTGATGCATAAGAAATTGAAATAAAGTGTGATGATGCTAGTGACAGGTGAGCCTTCCACTTCAAGAGGGAAAAGAGCAATTGAAGATGTCATTGACATCCAAGATTCTCCTAAAAAGCAAAGAGTGGGGAAGGAAGTGCAAATTGGTGAACCTCTCTATTCTCCATCTCAATCCCCTATCCACATAGGAGATGAGCAAGCGGTGGCTGAGCAATTATTACAGTTAGGGAGTCTTGGGGAGATTGCCTATACATATGAGGAGACACAAGAGGGGATGCTAGAAGAGCCTCCTAGTGCTGAAATGAACTTGACTGAAGGTGAGCTCACAGGTAAAGAGTTAGACCCAACTGTCAAGCAAGCCAGTGAGGAGTTCCTGGCTGACACTAACTTTGTTACAATAGGGGCTTTCATGCAATTTGTATGGAAGCAAAATATGGAAAAGTTTAAAGCCAAATGTGAACAAAGAAAGAGAAAGCAGCCTCACAGAGATGTAACTCAGGTGCAGGAATAGGTGAAGCAAGATATGATTGAAGAGTTTAAGACCATTACTCCTAAGAAGGGAAGAGAGATGGTATCTAAGGTTGGTGTTTTAATCCTCCCCAAGTGGGATATAGTTGATGCTCTAGTACTTGAAGTAGTCAGGAAGGAAACCAAACCCATGGAAGGAGTGACCTTCAGCAACGATAATGCTGCTTTAGTTATGTGGTCACTGAAGAAGGATGAAAATAAAATAAGAAAGGAAGTATTAGATTATGGTCTCCTAGGAGGCATGATTGTAATAAGAGTCCAAGATATAGGGGTGGTGGAAGCTACAAGAACAGTCTTGCAAACTGCTAAATTCATTGTCGCAGTGGTTGAAAAAGAGGCAAAAGAAAAGGCTAATCTCTAATTAAAATTGGAAACAGTCTTAATGGCTTACAATGAGGCCAAAGAAGGAATAGCCAACAGAGACAGTATTATTACTAGACTTCAGGGTCAGTTGGCAGGTCAGTCCCATCCAGGTGAATCCTCTACTCTTATGATAACCTCTTCTCCAACAAGACCTCCACCTACAAGTCCTATCATAGAATATCCCCCTTCTCCTTTGCCTTCTGGTTTTGAGTCAGCTGAAACTGGTCAACCTGAGTTGGAAAAATTGAAACAAGCTCAAACCCTGTTTGCAAGCAAATATGGAGAGAAGGTAAAACCCACAATTTTGAAGTTTGCTGATTCAGTTAGGGCCTTTGTTGTACACATTTTCTATGAAGAGGATTTCGAATATTTTTATTGAATTAAGAGAGGATGAAACCACTTTGGAACCAATTCTTAATAAATGGATGCCTAGAGGTAGTGAGTTAGAGCTTATGTGTTCATCCCATGTAGATGCAGAGGAAAATGACAATCTCAGGTCTACTAGTGAATTCATAAAAGAAATGAATATACTTTCAGAAGAAAGGGCAGGTGTAAAAAGAAAAGCCCAACTATATAGAAAAGAATATTCTGATGACAAGTATGAATTGTTTCCAAGGGGTTTTGCTGGTCCTACCCAGTTAAAAGAGGAGAAGGCATGGCTGGAAGAGCTGGATCACAAATTGTCCCAAAGGGTTAATGACATCATTAACACTGATGACACATCCTTATTTGTCCAGACAATTGAAGAGATTGAAAAGGTGAAATCACATTATGGTTTCATGGAAACAGAGATTGGGCAATTAAGGGTCACTTGGAAAAGGCTAGAAGGGATGAAGCAGAAGATTGTTAGCTTTTCTTGGCTGAGTGATGACATGTTCCAAGAGTGGAAGGATAAATATGCTGAACAACAAGAATATATTGTGGCAAAACAACAAATGAAAGAAGTCGTTGATATTGAAAAGGACCTGTAACTGTTTCTTGGAGAACATTGTGATTGGTAACAAACCTTTCTTAGGATTGTTTGAAGCTTGTATGCATCCTTGATGTTACAAATGGATACCAGGACTAGTAAAAGAGGGATCACAAGAATTTTGTAAAGCAACTCTAGCAAAAAATATTTAGGGTTTTTCAAGTTTTCAAGAAGATTACCCTTAGTGATGTAATATTTTTATAAATGAATATGAATATACAATCAATGTTTCAGGCCTAAAATTTCTTTGTCTTCTGGTGTGTATCCTTTAGTTTGTTGGTTTCATTTGGATAATCTAGGGTTGTTCGGATGAGCATAGGTTGTAAGACAATCTTATAGACATTATTTCTAGCTTTTTCTCTTCAGGAGAGGGATTAAATGTGCATGGAATACCTCTGTCAGCAAATCTATTGTTTGTCGCTATGAATCTGATGAATTGTTTTAGTTAAATGGGAGAGGACCTATGTATATGTTAGGCATGTATGGGGTTCATGAATGCTGAGATGATGAAGTGTATGAGAATGTTCAGTTTTGAAAATTATTGCTTGATTTAGGAGACTCTGTGGCCCAGATAAGGCAATCGCACTTGTTGTGGGATTCTTTCTATTTTCTTGAAGATCAATATTGGAGATGTGTACAAGTTTTTATTTTAATATTTCAATTTATGTTGAGGTGATGGAATCCACTAGTTTTTGACACTGGTTTACTGTAGATCTCATTTTATTAAGTGTGAAAGTATTTCACAAAAGGTATACCCACCTGGACTTTGGATAAGTTCAAAGTGTAGAAGGTTCCAAAACCTTGTTATATGTTACTCTAAAGTTCTTTTCCCCTTATCTCTTCAGATGCAAATAGAGTTATTCATTTTCTTGCAGAAGGATAAGAGGGAAATCAGAATTTGAGACTAACATAGAGCCTAAAGCAATTTTCCAAATTTTTGTCTAGTTTGTTTCTTAGCTTTGATTTTAGGAACCCCAAAGCACTAAAAACTCTCTCATCTTCCATTGAACCCAATATCATGGTAAGACATAAATCAACAAGCTTCGAATATTCTGGCATTGAATCATGCAACATTGAGTTCTCAGCTATAATTTTCCAAAGCCTTGTTACTGATCCCTCTTCGCGGGGGTTCTTTATTTTACCATATTGTTCTCTCATAGTGTATGCAAAATGAGATGATTTCTCTCGAAGGTTATTTTTATCTAATATTCCATTTATAGTTACTCCATTCAATTCTCTGGATATGCAAAATTGTTTTATCAAAATTAGTAGCTTACTTCAAAAATCAGATGCAATGTTGAGGCTCCAATAATGAGGAAACACAATAGACATGGCTTCAAAAAGGTTCTCAGGAGGGAATCTGCTTCTAATTTGTGAGGAAAGATCATATGCAATTTTCTTCACAGAAGTAGTTACAGTTTCAACAATCTTGTCAAAATCTTCCCTTGTAACTCTTGCTAGTTGCTTCCTTGGGTGCTTTCCTAGTTCCTGAAGGTCGACCGCGGCATAGAAGTGCATTGGTACCTTAACTCCCCATACATTGGCACATACCTCCCTGTCTACACTAATTTGTAAAAAGTTATCAGGATTGTTCAATTTTGTGAGTGTCTGCCACTTAAAAAAAATTTCATCAGATAGTGTTGGTTGATTTCGATAGAGATTATCGAGGGTCATGCATGTCATCTTATGCATCGTAGCATATTCTGCAATATACAAAGCTCTTTTTTGGGCAGCCTTCATAATATAACTCATTTCCTCTAGCGTGGGCAAAAGAACTGCTAAAGTTAAGAGTGTCTCTAAATTACTTAACCTTCGAAGAAGGTCAGGAAATTTTGGTTGATCTGATTTGTCACGAGTTGTGTGAGAAATAGTCCAATCAAGGATGGATATTTTGAAAACACTCGATGCACTGGACCATCCAAAGAGATCCATTTGGTATCATTATCCTTGAGAAGCTTGTTCTCATCAGTTATTCCATCAGTAAACTATTGAAATTCCATAAATTGCTTGGGACTTCAACAAAAGTGTGAGTAGAGCTCTCTGATTAAAATTTCAATTTTTTTAACCGAAGCAAACTTGCTCACAATTCCAAAAGCTAGATTCATTCTGTTAGCCATGCAGGGAATTGCAGTAATGTATGGTGCAAATGAAGTTTCAATCTTTGTAAAAAGACTATTCCTATGACCTTGCATTACTGAAGCTCCATCTGCTGCAACACAAACCAATTTTTTGGCTACCATCATGTCATACATACCTCCATATTCAATTAAACTTCTCTTTACTAGTTGAAATAAATTTTCTGTTGTCACACTCTCCTTCATTTTAGCAACAAATAGTAGATGGGGATGGTGGGTATGATTCTCAATAGTATAAACATGCATGCATACCCATGAAGTATTGTCTAATGCCATAACTTCGTCGAAAGAAAATGCAATAAAGTTTGACTCTTATTTTTTCCTTTACAGCTTTTTTTTTCAACCTCAACAAGACAACTTGCCCAATCCCATCCACTGTTTACTAACCATGTTAGGTCCTGGAGACAACTGAGAGGGGGGGGGGGGGGGTGTGAATCAATTGTCAATTAATTTCAAGCCCAAAACTAACTTAACCAAACTTAATGCATAATACCGGTAAACCAAACTTTATGCCTGTAAACAATTTTAACAGTTAATTGCAATGTCGGTAAAGTTTAATGCATGAAACAAAAAGGTAAATTACATCCACAACACATAACACAGATATTTGTACGTGGAAACCCTCTAAGGGGAAAAAAGATGGTGGGAAACCTTACCCACAATCAGAGGATACTCCTGCAGATAGTATGTGTGTACAATATGGTGTCTGCACATGCAGAAAGGCCAACTACCTAGAGCTCACTACTCAATCACAAAATGAGAGTCACACTTACTACAATTGCATGTTTAAATCCAATGATAATGTACTACTCAAAATAGCATCTCCATATGCTAGATTTAGTACCGGTTAAGCTCTGTTTGCCTTCTTCAAAGCCTCCTTGAATATTGAATGATGTCTGTGTGTATAACCCTACTTATATTCACATATACCTTATGATCTACCACTTATTACCATCCCATATCACATCTCAATCTCATAAATGAGATCTTACATTTATACCAAAGCCTAAGACCAAATGTGTAGGTCGGCTCGCTAAAGATATTACAATAAAATCAATTACAAATGAGTCAATATGTGATGCATTATATCGGCTCAATGCATTTACAATAATAACAAATCATCTCCATAACTTGTCGTGCTTATCTGGAATGAATAATGCTTGCTAGTACATAACCTAGACCTATTTGTCGATAACAACAAATATGCAAACCTGATTAGATCAATGACCAAATCACCAAAACAAAGTGTCCAAACAATGTCTTCCACATAACCAAGTAATCTCCAAGTCATCCTTAGTGCCAGTGTACAATATGTCTTGCCAATGAACCAGATACCGGTGACTATGCATAAGTCACTGAACATGTTGGTGGACATAACCAAGAATCTCTAAGTGTTGAAAGGTATTGACAAGTGTTGACATCAATGAAAAAACCAGTGCAATACATCCAAAATATGAACAATCTCCCCCTTTGGCATTGATGACAACACAAGATGGAAAAACCATCTAATTGCCAAAATAGAAATGCCAAAAGCAAAAATCAACAATCTCCCAAAGAGATCATTCACTAGAAATCAAAATACAGATACAGAGAGTAACAATCTCTCCCCAAACGAATAATCTCTCCTCAATGTGTTTTTCCATATATATCTCTCCCCCTTTGACATCAAATGCCAAAGCAATATAAAAACTAGATTCAAACAGTTCATAGAACTTATTACAAAATACCAACTAATCCCCCTGAGAAGTAGCTCTCCCCATCAAAGTTGGAAAAATGTTTCTCTGTTAATTCTACTGGTTTGATGCCAAGCATCAACTGTCTAAGTCTCTACCAGTGGGGGTATAACCCCAAGCTGCTCTCTAAGATATTCAAAAGTTTCCTTAGGCAAAGACTTAGTAAAAATATCTGCAATCTACTCTTTAGTATTCACATAAACCAATTTCACTTCCTTTGCTTCAACATTCTCTTTTAGAAAATTGAATTTGATAGAAACATGTTTAGTTTTTGAGTGAAATACCAGATTCTTAGATATATCAATTGCTGCCATATTATCACAGTAAATGATTATATGTTCTTTGCATTTTACCTTTATGTCCTTCAACATTTGCTTAATCCATAATACCTGGGTACAATTAGTTGCTGCTGCAACATATTCTGATTCTGTTGTTGATAAAGATGTGCAACTGTATTTCTTTCTCAGCCAAGAAATTAATCTGCTACTAAGAAAGAATGCTCCGCTAGTGGTGCTCTTTCTATCATCTACATCTGTGTATGCACATAAATCAAAATTTTCATCTTTAGGATACCGTAAACCAAGATTTGTTGTGCCTTGTAGATACCGAAAAATCCTTTTCACTTCTAATTCATGATTTTCTTTAGGATTACTCTGAAATCTTGAAACAATACATACTGCATTCATAATATCAAGTCTTGTTTGTGTCAAATTTAGTAAACCTCCTATCATAGACTTGTATCTTATCAGATTAATAGGTGCTGATTCATCTTTCAATGATAGTTTATCAGTTGTAGTCATAGGTGTACTTACCATTTTAGAGTTTTCCATGCTAAATTTCTTTACTAATTCCTTCAAGTACTTAGATTGATTTATGAATATATCTTTATCAGTCTGTGCGATCTGCAATCCTAAAAGGAATTTCATCTCCCCAATCATAGACATTTCAAATTCTGCCTGCATCTTTTTAGAAAATTCTTTACACAATTCAACTTCTCCTCCAAAGATTATATCATCAACAAAAACTTCTATAACCAAGATGTCATCATTAGTCACTTTGTAGTATAAGTTGTTGTCAGCATTACCTTTAGTGTAACCAATTTTCAAAAGATATTTGTCCAATCTAGCATACCAAGCTCTAGAAGCTTGCTTTAATCCATATAAAGCTTTCCTTAACTTGCAAACCATATCTTTGTCATTTGTCAATGAAAATCCATCAGGTTATTCAATGTAAACTTCTTCTTCAAGATCACCATTTAGAAATGCACATTTAAGATCCATTTGATATACTTTATAGTTCTTATGTGCTGCAAAAGTTAAGAATAATCTGACTACCTCAATTCTAGCTACTGGTGCAAAGGTTTCATTATAATCAATTCCTTCTTTCTATGAATATCCCTTACACACTAATCTTGCTTTGTTTCTGATTACCTTACCATCTTCATTGAGTTAATTTCTGAATACCCATTTAGTTCCAATTACATTTTTGTTTTTTAGGCTGGGGAACCAATGTCTATGTGTTATTCTTTTCAATTTGTTCCAATTCATCTTCCATAGCTTTAATCCAATGTTTATCTTCACATGCCTCATTAACTGATGCTGGTTCAATTTGAGAAATAAGACATACCTCTTCATTTGCCATTCTTCCTCTAGTCATAACACCTTGATACTTGTTCCCAATTATATGATTTTCAGAGTGATTCAATCTTACATATCAGGGTATTTTTACTTGCCATTGTTCTTCAGTCATTGTGGAATTTTCAGATGATGCCGGTGTGACTAGGTCAACATTTTGTACCAGTGTACTTATTGTAGGATCATTTGATATTATCTCTATTGCCGGTTCAGAGTCCATGTTCCTTGAATTACCTCTAAACTGTTCATCAATTTTCACATTTACAGTCTCAACAATTTTGTGCAATCTCTTATTAAAACATCTATATGCCTTGCTCTTAGATGAATAACCAAGAAATATTCCTTCATCACTTCTACGATAAAATTTTCCAATATACTCATCTCTCCTAATATAACATTTACTTCCAAATATTCTAAAATATTTAAGAGTAGGAATATTACCAAAGCATAGTTCATGAGGGGCCTTATCGGTTTCACCTTTGATGGGAGCTTTGTTGAATGTTTGAACCGTTGTACTCACTACTTCTCTCCAATATACATGAGGTAAATTTGCTTTTGATAACATACTTCTAGCTGCATCCAGAATAGTTATGTTCTTTCTTTCCACAACTCCATTCTGCTGAGGTGTCCGGGGTGCTGATAGTTGTCTCCTAATTCCATTCACTTCACAGAAGGTATTAAATTCCTTAGATGTGAATTCACCTCCTTGATCTGATCTCAAACATTTTATTTTCTTACTGGTTTCATTCTCTACCATCACCTTGAATAGTTTGAATTTCCCAAAAGCTTATGATTTCTCCGTGAGAAAAGTAACCCAACACATTCTAGAATAGTCATCAATGACTAGCATAAAATATTTGTCTCCTTGCAAACTTTTAGTTCTTGCTGGACCACATAAATCATTGTGGACTAAGTCAAGAACATTATTGGATTTTTTTCGAATACTCTTAAAAGTTTCTCTAACTTGCTTTCCAAATTGACATTCCTTACATACTGGATTGTGAGGTTTAACAATCTTATGTAAATCCCTTACTGGCTTATTTGTATTGATTTTCACAATGCAATCAAAATTAATATGACAAAGTCTCTTATGCCATAACCAACTTTCATCAATATGTGAAATCAAGCATGCTTTCTCATTGTTGTTCAAATGAAAGATATTACCTCTAGTCTGATTACTGGTTGCAATTTCCAAGCTAGTTTTGTTCATGATCTTGTTGGCATTGCACACTCAAATGAGATTTGAAGGTGATTGAAGGTGTTGTCATTAATGGAAACCTTGCAATCTTATGGCACCGACAAGCACCATCACCGACAGACATGTCACTGGCAGCAACAACAATGTATATTGGCACCCCAGTCAACATGATTTTGTTTATTGTATTTAATTTTAAATATCTTTTGCAAAGCCAACATGGCATATTTTAATAAGACTCATATATGTATGAGATCTTGTAAATCATTTTTCATATGATAGGATATGGATAGAAGATGAATAAGGCAGAACTGATGAGCGAATATTAAGGCAGATTTTGTGTAAGGTTTTGGTCATAGTATGAGCTTAAACCGGTGCTGAATCTAGCATAGCAGATGCTAAATTATAATAGTACATTTTACTAGATTCTCATAATCCATTTTTTAAGTTAGTGAGACTTCCTTTTGTATTTGAGTAGTGAGCTCTAGGTAGTTGGCCTTCCTGTATGTGCAGGCACCACATTGTAAGTAATATCCATTCATTGGCCAATGAGTGAATATTGTGGGTCACAAATCCCACCAAGGTTTTTCCCACACTGTGTATCCTTGTTAAAATTCTTGTGTTATTGTGTGCTTTCTATATTGTCTTTATTGTTCATATTTACTGCATTAATTCTTGTTTACCGATACACTGTTTTGGAATGCAAAATACATAATAAGGTCAAATATTCTATTAATTGGTCAGATACTGATTCACCCCCCACTCTTAGTATCTTTGAGACTATAATTAATCCTTACAATTGGTATCAGAGCTTGGTCCTCTATTTTCAAAAGCCTAACAACTTGAGGAAGATTCTTGAGAAAGCAATTAGAAGCAACTCTTGCAGACTTTGATGCAGAAAAGTTGAAGAATATCAAACTTGAAGATGATTTGAGGACTACATAGGAATTCATTCAAGGACTTCATGAAAATCTCACTATTGCTAGAAACAAAAGAAAAGAACTTCATGAAATGATGCAAAGTGATGATGATGAAAAGGAAACTCTTAATGATCTTGTTAACAAATTGAGGCAAGAAAATAGTGCTATGAGGAATGAAATGCAAGATATGACTATGAGGTTTTGTAAAGACATTGAAGACAATAAAAATAATAAAGATGACTTGACTAGGAGACTCAATGATGCTGGAAATGAAAATCTAAGACTTAGTCATGAAAATGATATGTTGAAGATAGATCTGATTCACATGGAACATGATAAAATTGAACTTATGAGACATAAGGGAATTTTGGAAAATGAGTTGGCTATTGTAAATCAACACAAAGAGAAATTCAAGAAAAGTTCAGAAGAACTTGATGATATGCTGAAAAGCCAAAAACCTAATGGAGATACTAATGGACTTGGATTTGAAGTTGGTGAAAGCTTCGATATTGCAAACAATCATGATCATAATAAATTGGTAAGACAACCTAATGCTTACAAATTTAATGGGAAATGCTTTAACTATAACAAGTATGGTCATAGAGAAAATCAGTGTAGATGTAGAAACAATAAAAACATTAATGCACCCATCGGTCAATGTTCCAAATGCAACAAAATTGGTCATAATTCAGAAAACTGCAGAATGAATGTAAGATGTTATGTTTGTGGAAGATTTGGGCACTTATCTAATCAATGCAAAACAGAAACTGACATATGATATGGAAAGGCAATTCAAAAGAACAATGTGACTTGTTATGCTTGTAACAAAATTGGACATATTGCAAAATTTTGTAGAAGTAAGACTTCACCAAAAAATAATAAAGGACCCAGTTTGAAAGGCAAAGAGAGGGTAGATGAGGTAAAACAAGAATTTTCAAAACAACGGATTAGAAAGAGAGATCAAAATATTGATGAGATTATTCCTTCACCAGTAGAACAAAGTATTACTCCACCAGCAGGAGATTCTTCATCCAACTGAAAAGTAACCCTTGGGGGTAATGAAACAAGTTAAAAATCATGTAAATTTACCCTCATTTGATGGTGAGAAGATGGACTTCTTCTCTATTGGATGATGTGTTAAGTTTCACTTAACTGGCAGACATTTATTGCGGTTGTTGGAAGAAAAGACATTATAAATCAGTATTTTTACCTCTTTTTCATTCACCAAGCATTCAAACTTTCAAAGAGCGTGAAAATTCATGTGAGGGCATCCAAAGCAAAGAAGTGAATCAAGTTCTTTCAAGCACTCAAACCTATCAGGTAGATTAAAGTATTTATCAATGGCTTCCTTCTCTGCTCTGGAATTTATTGCAACCCTACTGTTGTGGAAGTAGTAAAACGACCTAAGCTAGTTTTTAAGATCATTCCCAAGATAGTGAAATAGGATGATTCCCTAGGTAATTTTTCAAATATTCCAAAAGGTGTTGCATATGTAGAAGACCCTAGAATCTATATTCATTGCAATATTGAGGAATTAGGTTTAGAAGAAATATTGATAATGTATAAAATGATATTTGTGATGAAAGTGGAAATGTGAAACCTAAACATCAGGTTATTGAAACTTTAGGTTTTGTGGAGATCTTAGAAATCCCAAAATTTCCCAAGGAGGTAGTAAGGATTGTGCTTAGTAGAGTTCATGGAGAATTCTTTTGGCTAGACTTTGTTTGTAAAATCACTAAGGAAGCAGTTAGGGTAGTGACTGGTTTACCCTCCACTGGTAGCAAGCCAGATAAAACTAAAAAGGTTTCCAATAACACAGTGATGATATTGACAAGAGCAACCTATGATAGTAGATCCCTGAGAGTGAATGATGTTAAAGATGTGAATGTTATATTCATAAGCATGATTTTAGGTTATAAGACCACACATGCAAACCGACTAAACTCTGTTTCCATTCTTTGTATTAAAAGTGCATATGATATGGTCAACAATGATGCAAAGATAGATGTATGTGAGTGGTTAAAGGATGAGTTGATAGATAATTTGAAAAAGAACAAAGGTGATAAGAAAGGTGCATTTTGTTTTGGCAATCTACTTGTATGTCTGATGATGTATCTCACAAAAGAGGTTCCCGGTATTGGTAAGAAAGACTTTGGTTATGATATACTGGTAGGCAAACAACTATTAGAAATATTCACCGGTATGGGCACTGACAAGGATAACAATATCAATGAGTACTTTAAAACCTTCAAAGCAAAAATGAAAACAAGAGAAAGATTACCACAAAGTATTGTAGACAAGTATGAGAAGGAAATTTGTTTTGTAATAAAAAAGGATGAGATATGGATGGAGGCAGTTCTTCCTAGAACTATATGGGTGACAAAAATGGGATATGAGGTAGATGTAAACATCATTGAAACTTATGCCAAATCCCTACTAGAGGCCCCTAGAGAACCGAAAGAAAAGGTTTTTGGTAATGATGAGACAATAGAGAGTGGTGTGCAGACACTAAAACAGAGGAAGAAAAGAGAAAAGTTCATTAGAAGTGCAACCAAACAAGTTAAGGAAATAAAAGAAAACATAATGAACATAACTAGTATCAAGGAAAGTGAACTTGAAGAATTACAACCGGAGGCTCATCTCTCACTGGTTGGTACATCCTCAGAAAGTGAAATTCCTACTGAATTTAAGAGAGTAGATAGGAAGAGAAAACCCTCACCGATTCCCTCTCCTACACCCAAGAAGACAAGGAAGAAGAAACAGGTAGTGAGGCCACTGGCAAAGAAACTGACACCTAAAAGGAAACAAAAACAGGTCATACCACCACTAGATAACCTACTGAGTGAAATAACTAATGATGATAACATGACTAATGTAAGCAAACTGTACAATACATTTACTGATGTAGAGAAAGAAAGTATTGAAAACAACATTATTTTACATCTTGACATTTACAAGAAAGTATTAATAGAAGATGTAGATGATTTGCCTAGTGAATTATATAGGTGGTTAGATTCTAAGAGGCTAGTAATTATGGAGCTAGACAAGAAAATCAAAATTGAGAAATTACTAGTTGTACATCTGGTCAAATTTGTTGAAGAAATTGATGAATTAATCAGTGAAGCTAACAGATCATTTTTTGCAGGTGAAAACTGGCATGTGAGCCTAATGGCTAGAAGGGTAAATGAAATAGCAGAAGAAACAACAAACAAGTGGGACATTTTCTTTGTTGAGAAAGAAAAACAAGAAGAGTTGAAAAGACTGAAAACTTTCAAAGTATATCAAAAGGATAGAGACAAGGGGAAAGGTAAGGTAGGTGGAATACCCAATATAAAAGTGACTAATAACCTACCACCACCTTCTATTACTCCACCAGTATAGATTGCTAGCATAACAACTATTGAGAATGTGGATACACCACATGAGGATACCAACCCTGAGTCAGAAATTTTGTACACTATGAATATTGACACTTAGGAGGTAAATATTGTAGTAGATAAGGAAAGCATAGAGGAAAAGAAAAATGATGTTGCTATTGAGCAATCAACAAATAATATTAGGGTTGAGACATAAGCAGAGCAAGCTGAGCATTCAAAGGAACCCTTGAACAGGGGAACGATTACTGGTAATGTTGATGCAAACATTGAGAAACCTAAAGAGACAGTAACAGAGATACTGGCAGTGGATAACACAGCAAAACCGACAGACATACCGGTAGATAATACAAAGAAACAAGCAAAGAAATAGGCAGATTCACAGGGACACATTGAGGTAGTGCAACCAACAACCACAGAGAAACCAAAACCATTGCTAGTGGAAATGCAGACACAAACTGACCCACCAAAGGTCGATTCAGGCAAATTGGTTACTCCCACCAGAAGCACAGAGATTGTAAAAGTAGTTGGGCAGTCATCTAGTACTTCATTGATAGATTTAGACCTACCAATGTAACTAAAGTACTTCTTGATTCAATAAAGAAAATAATAAATTGCAATGCATTAGCCTATAAGGCTAGATTGATGACACAATTCCTATTCTTAAGTTGATTGCACCCAAATGCAATTTGGATAATACAAAGGATTCTTTAAGTTAGTTAGACACATTGTCTAAATACATTACTGGCAATATACTAATAGTTGACCAAATAAATGAAGAAACATTCAAGGAGAAAATGGAGAAGGAAAAAGGAAAATTATTTGAGGAAACAATAAACAAGTGCACGTAACACATACATACACTTTTACTGGCACTCAATACAACAATCATGGAGTATAAGGAACTATATAGAGATACCTGCAAGACAAATCTATTAACAGTTGATATTGATAAAGAAATCAACAAAGTTTAAAAGGAAATAGATGATATAGCTGATAATATCATTGGTTCATTTGAACCAATATCAGTTATTGAGCAAGAAATTGCTAGATTTGAGGAGAAATTGGATAAGTTAGAGAAAGAGAAGGAAAGGATAAAGGGGAAAGCCAGAGAGCTTAAGTGCAAACTCAGTCCTAAGTTAGATAATCTTATCTCTCTACAGAAAGAAATCATTGAGGCACTAATTCAAGGACAAAAGACACGAATAGGACAAATGCATCATCTCACCGGTACAATTCAGAGAACTGGGGAAGCTATGAAGGAAAGTAACAGGTTTATTCAGAGTTTGAACTTGGTTTTAGCAGACATTTTTTAGATTGTAACCAACCAGTTACAAAGTTCAAGTTGAAAACTGCACTCATTTGACAAATTTTGACAACCATTTTCATTGATGTCAAAGGGGGAGTAGTGGGATAGAGAAAAATGACTTTTAGAGGAGATCATCTACTCAGGGGGAGTACACTTTTTTTGTAAAATTTTTGGACTTCATTTTTGGGATAATTTTGGATTTTTCTCATGAGTGTTGCCATCAATGCCAAAGGGGGAGATTGTTGGCATTGCACACTCCAATGAGACTTGAAGGTGATTGAAGGTGTTGTCATTGATGACAACTTGGTAGGCACCAACACCGACAGACACTTCACAGGCAATAACAACAATGTATACCAGCACCCCAGTCAACAAGATTTTGTTTATTGTATTTAATTATAAATATCTTCTGTAAAGCCGACATGACATATTGTAATAAGACTCATATATGTATGAGATATTGTAAATCATTTTTCATATGATAGGATATGGATATAAGATGAATAAGGCATAAGTGATGAGCGAATATTAAGGCAGATTTTGTGTAAGGTTTTGGTCATAGTATGAGCTTAAACTGGTACTAAACCTAGCATAGAAGATGTTGAATTGTAGCAATACATTTTACTAGATTCTCATAATCCATTTTGTAAGTCACTGAGACTTCCTTTTGTATTTGAGCAGTGAGCTCTAGGAAATTGGCCTTCCTGCATGTGCAGGCACCACATTGTAAGTAATATCCATTCATTGGCCAGTGAATGAATATTGTGGGTCACAAATCCCACCAAGGTTTTACCCACACCAGGTTTCCTCATTAAAATTCATGTGTTATGGTGTGCTTTCTATGTTGTCTTTATTGTTCATATTTACTACATTAATTCTTGTTTACTGATACATTGTTTTGGAATGCAAAATACATAATAAGGTCAAATATTATGTTAACCAGTCAGATACTAATTCACTCCCCCTCTCAGTATGTTTGGGACTATCATTAATCCTTACAGATCTTGCATTTACCATTCTTGAATTGTAACTGAAATCCTTTTTCAACTAATTGACCAACACTCAAAAGATTATGCTTCAAACCTTCGACATAGTAAACATTATCAGTATTGTGCTTACCATCAAAAGATATAGTGCCTTTCCCTTTGATCAAACAAGCTTTATCATCCCCAAATATTACTATACCTCCATTGTATTCTTGAAAAGTTAAGAATTTACTTTTATCACTAGTCATATGATGTCAACATCCAGAATCAATGATCCATTCATCCTTATTTTCAATTTTAGCTAATAGGGCCTACTCTACTGGTTGAACAATAGGTGTCAATTGATCTTCTATTATAGCAACAAAAACCCATCCATGGTCTACCGGTTCTTCATCAGAATCATCACTAACTCCTTCATCAATATAGTAACATGATTTGTCTCTATTCTTCTTAAATCTGCATCTATGATATTCAAGGTTAGGCTTATATGTTCTTTTAGCTTCTTCTTTCAATCTTGCATGTCTATCAGGACACCTAGATGCCATATGACCAATTTTATTGTAGTTAAAACATTTAAATGGTTCTTTACCTTCATACTTACTTCCAGCTGGACCTTTAGGCATTTTCCTTGCAAATAGTGCTTCAAGTTCTTCCAGTTCTTCCTCTTTTCCAATTTCTTCAAGTTCTCTTGCATAGAAGGCTTTCCAATCAGATTTTTCAGATGATGATGATGATGATGCAAATGATGAAGATGCCTTGAAAGCTAAATCTATCTTAATTGTAGCAACAGGACCAAATTCTTCAAGTTCAAAAGCTGAAAATTTTCCAACCAAAGTATCTCTAGATACTGATGCATTAGGCATTGTTCTTAATTCATTTATAGTAGTTACTTTCATTTTATATGGTTGTGGCAATGCTCTTAAAACTTTATAAACAATTTCATATTCACTTAGGGATCCTCCACAACATTATATACCCAAAACAATTTCATTTACTCTTTCCATAAAAGCAGAAATCCTTTCATCTTCTTCCATTTTCAGATTTTTATACCTAACCCAGAAGAATTCCAATTTTGCAATTTTGACTATGGTATCACCTTCATTCAATGTTTCCAATTTATCCCAAATAGATTGAGCAGTAGATCTGTCTGATAATCCCATGATTTTCTAATCTAACAATGCGATCAAAAGTGCTTCTCTTTCTTTGCAATCATTCTCTTCATCTTTAGCCAAGGTTGGTGGATTAGGTTGACTTTGAGTAGAACCAACATAGCCATTCTTTGTAACATCCCATATGTCGTTTCCAATGCAATTCAGATGTGTCTCCATTCTGATCTTCCATATACCATAGTTGGTTCCATCAAGTTTTGGACCGTCCTTCCTAAAATAGTTAGTAGACATAGGATCTCCTCAAGTTGTTAGACTTCTGCAAAAAAAGGACTAGGATTTGATCCAATTGTGAGGTCCTGGAGATAACTGAGAGGGGGGTGAATCAGTTGTCAATTAATTTCAAACCCAAAACTAACCTAACCAAACTTTATGCTGGTAAATAGTTTTAACAGTTAATTGCAATGCCAATAAAGTTTAATGCATGAAACAAAAAGGCAAATAACATCCACAACACATAACATAGATATTTGTACATGGAAACCTTGTAAGGGGAAAAATGATGGTGGAAAACCTTACCCACAATCAGATGATACTACTGCAGATAGTATGTGTGTATAATATGGTGTCTACACATGCAGAAAGGCCAACTACCTAGAGCTCACTGCTCAATCACAAAATGGGAGTCACACTGACTACAATTGGATGGTTAAGTCCAATGATAATGTACTACTCAAAATAGCATCTCCATATGCTGGATTCAGTACCGGTTAAGCTTTGTTTTCCTTCTTCAAATCCTCCATGAATCTTGAATGATGTCTGTGTGTATAGCTCTCTTATATTCGCATATACCTTATGCTCTACCACTTATTACAATCCCATATCACATCTCAATCTCACAAATGAGATCTTACATTTATACCAAAACCTAAGACCAAATGTGTAGGTCGGCTCACTAAAGATATTACAATAAAATCAATTACAAATGAGTCAATATGCGATGCATTATGTTGGCTCAATGCATTTACAATAATAAAAAATCATCTCCATAACTTGTTGTGCTGATCTGGAATGAATAATGCTTGTCAGTGCATAACCTAGACCTATTTGTCGGTAACAGCAAATATGCAAACCCAATTAGATCAATGACCAAATAACCAAAACAAAGTGTCCAAACAATATCTTCCACATAACCAAGTAATCTCCAAGTCATCCTTAGTGTCAGTGAACAACATCCTACCGGTGAACCGATACTGGTGACTATGCATAAGTCACTGAACATGCCGATGGACATAACCAAGAATCTCCAAGTGCTGAAAGGTATTGACAAGTGTTGACATCAATGACAAAACCAGTGCAATACATCTAAAATACCAATAGACCAATGTCTATTAGGATAGTTAGGAACTTTCAAAAAGTGTAATAAGCCACTAATTGATGGGAAATCTATCATAGCACACCCTTTTCTCAAAATATAAAAAACAATGCTTAACTGAACAGCTTTTCCCAGTTGTTCTATTTGCATTGCTTTTCCAAAACTAGATTCAATAGAACCTTTAACTTCAGCACGCTTCGTCTATATTTTCTCATGAAAATAATACTCTTTGGCATTCCTCACATGCTTATATTCCTCCTTTTTTTTCCATCTTATCACTGATTTTTCAACCTCGTCTATCATTTGTTTTTCATAATTTTTACCCATATGCTTTTCTATGGTGTCAAATTTTAGCTGCAACATAATTTCCTTGTTATGTTTCCAAATACAAATCTTACACCTACATTCTATTGGAGTCTCATCTTCATTTGGATTCTCCACTAGTTCAATGAATGGATACTTTGATGTCCAATTAAATTGAAAATTCCTCACTGACATATCCCACTCTCGATCCTTTTTTGATTGTGGTTCACCCTTTTTTGATATGGATTTTCTTTTCCCCTTCCATGAATTATCATCAATGGCATTATCACCCAAGCCAATTATAACATTCCGACTAACTTGGGCATCTACTAGATAATCTTCTTCAAGATCATCGTGATCTGAGATATCAGGGTCACCGTCATCTTCAACATGCGGTGTAGGTGGCGAATTTTGTACTTGTACTTGTGATGATGTACCTTCCTAATTTTGACCACAATATTTTCCAATGCCAAAGTATGAAGACAACGTTCTCCTTTGTGTTGGCCTCTCATGACCTCCCCCACATTCAAGTTTCCTACCCCTCTTCATGTTCAACATCTGCAATGAAATAAAGGCTGCCAAAAAAATATCAATTTGTTGAAGAAGCAATAATAGACTATAATGTATAATATATGTTTCATTGGCCCTACGACCTATAATCTAGATGTCTGGGGTCTGAATGTCCCCCTGAGTCCTGACTACTTGGCACTGATGGGTCGCCACTGAATAAAAATGAACTCAACAATGCAAACAAATATAGATAAATTTAGAATAATATTAGAACACTTCAAAAATATGATCGCCCACCTTTAGGTCACTATCAGTCACCAATGCAGTCAACAACAATGATTTTCCTTGGTTTGAAACTTCGCTATTGATCAGAATTCAGAGCCTAGAACCCACCAGATTGTGTTGAGATAGATCTGATCTTTGCATGTATTTATACCAATCCTTATATGGCGAATTCCACGGGAATTTTATATGGTATACAAATATTTGGCAAATCCCGCGTAACTATAACATGACTTATGTAATTTTTGAGGTGATTATAGGTCATCCAAATATGACATGTAATTTTTGAGGTGATTATAGGTCATCCAAATAATTGGTAAATACAATATAGTAGGCAAAAGTTGGGGTGAATGGAGACACGTGTCAGCAAAATATTGGGCGAATTGGGTTCTCTTGGCTAACAAATATTCACATGCCTAGAGGCAAATTATGGTCATTTATTAAGGCAACCTCAGAGATTGTAGGTGAAAAAATTAAATTTACTGTGTGTCCACTATATATTGTATTGGCGAAATCGTCGCATAGAAAAATTTAATTGCATAAAACATATGGCGATTGGGCAATGACTTTGATAGAAATTGATAATGTTCTAGCGACATGGCCACCCCCAGTCGATACAAAATATTTTCCATTTCCTGGGTCATTGACATGAAAAAATTGCCATTAGCGAATATTCACCACTAAAGTAATCTCTAGTTTGATTTCTAAAGTTGAACCTAAAGATGTTGGTGAAACCTATAGAAATGATAACTGAATAAGAGCCATGGAAGAAGAGTTAGACCAGATTGAAAAGATTAACACTTGGGAACTTGTGCCTAGACCTAAGGATAAAAATGTTATTAGTACTAAATGGGTTTTAAGGAACAAATTGAATGAAGTTAGTGAAGTAGTTAGAAATAAAGATAGACTGGTCTACAAAGGATATTCATAGCAAGAAGGGATTGATTATGAAGAAACTTTTGCCCCAGTTGCTAGAATTGAAGCTGTTAGATTATTGCTTGCTTATGCTGCTTAGAAAGATTTCAAGGTATATTAGATGGATGTCAAATTTGTATTTTTGAATGGTGATCTAGAAGAAGAAGTTTACATTGAACAAACTAATGGATTTTCATTGTCGAATGATGGAGACATGGTATGTAAGTTGAAGAAATAACTTTATAGATTGAAACAAGCTCCTAGAGCCTCGTATGCTAGGTTAGACAAATACTTATTAAAATTGGGATTTATCAAAGGTGTTGGTCATAGTAATCTGTACTTTAGGATTGAAAATGTCAAACATCCAATAGACATTAATACTAGTTCCGATCTGTCCTACTTACCTATAATCACAATATTTCCTTGAAGTTTCAATATATTTTTTGTTATTAAAGTCAGTTATTGTCTAAACCATTATAGCATCACTCTTTGTAGGACAATGGGTTGAGTGGAATGGATAAATTATTCAATTGAAGTTTTACACTATAGAGGATGTTGGATAAATTTCTCATGTATACTTTGGAGACACTGGTTCTGAATGTCTATCATCTATTTGATGGAGTGCTATAGTTTAACTAGAGGTTTGTTTCATAAAGTGGATATATTCCTTCTTGGCTCGTGCTAGATTACTCATGAATGTTGAGGATTCATATGCTTTCTATGTACAAGATTTTTATTCAAATTTCTCAATTCTGTAAGCAAAGTTTTATTGGAGTTTGGCACAATCATGTATTTGTATAGAGCACCCTGATGCCATACCTGCTCTTCAATATATAGCTATTGATATTGTCTATTCTATTACAACTAGGCCACTGAAAAAATAATTTATATGTATGTGTACCTAAAGGTATGGTTTTTACATTCATCTCAATGTCTGTTTGCTTGGACACATTCAAACTTTTTATGCTTTTATTCTATAAAAAATTATATAGTCCTAATTTAGATTTTTTTAAAACCAATAGGCCTTCCATTTTAGTGGCCAAGAAACACCATTCATTGCATATGGCCCTCTAGTTGTCATAATTTATCCAAGTGGACTTTAGAACGTTTGGATCAGAACATCTTTGAGCGTGTCTAGGGCCAAGGGAAAAAATAAACTACATTATGTTGAAGACCAATCTTATATTTTACATTGAATAGCTTCTTGCTAAACCATGGATGGAAGAACAATAAGCCAAAGATAAAAAAGTCTTTCAATCTTATTCATTGCTTTTGGATTTTTATGTAAAATTTGATTATTCCAATTAGAACAATTTCAGATTTTGTTTGCTTTAGATTCTCCTTTCATTTTTTATCTTTGATTGCTTAGCTTCATGTATTACATCATTTCAATTTTGAATTTTATGAGATTTACATCCTTATTGTCATCTCCAAGAGATGATAGGGACAATTCCTCTACCCCTTGAAATGACTATGGTAGAAGCTCACGTTATTATGCTCATGCTATGACTGTTTCACCATTCACTGGGAATGCAACTAGAATTGGTCCATGCAATGAATGATTCTACTACAAAAACATCCTTGTGAATTTTTCATTTTACAAGGGATCCTTTTGATTATTTCCATTTGTTAAATGGAATCAGATTGAATTTATGTTCTATAAAGTTTTCTTGTATGAAAGGAAACTAATTATACTTTTCTCATCTTAAAAAATAAATAGAAGTTACATTCCATATTTCTGAATCATTATGATGTTTGGGAAGCTCACATAAAATTGAAATATCTTGTGAAACGTTTAGCTATGCCATCACCAAGAAACTTTCTCTTCCTTGTTGCAATCTTCTTGTTTGCATTGCTTCTTTATCTATGTGAAGAACTCACTTTTGATGCTTCTTCTACCATTTTCCCTATTTTTTTGAGCCTTCCTCTTCATATTCCCCATCTTTTACTACCAGTTGAAATTTTTGTATCTTATATTGGCCAGAGGGAGACCATTCATTGTCCTTCACTTTTATTTTATTTTTATTAAATAGTTAAAAAGTAACCTCTTATTCTTGTTGTGTGTGCCTCTTCTCCCTTTGTGCCCTTAGACCTTCCCTCACAATTTCAATCTCTTCACAATGTTGGCGTCTTCGATGATAATTTTTGACAATGTCTTGAACAGTGATTCATCAAAACAGGTTGTATTTTTTTTCAGTTGAATAAAAGAAAAATTATAAATAATAACAACTACAACAAGTTGTTGTAGCTGGAAGAGAGTAACATGACTTAGCACAAAATAAACATTTCAAACTAGAATTAGTTATAAAGACAAAACAACTGAAATTACAAGAAAACACCATGACAAAAGACTTTTCAAAAGAACCCAAAACGAATGATTTGAAGCTGATTACAAGGTAGAAACATGACAAAATATTTTGCAAATGGCAACTGTTCTGAAGCTAATTCACTTTCTCTCGGAGTTGCTAAAGTTAAACCATAGCTGAAGCATTTGTCTTGGTCAATTCTAGAAGCTGTGACTGCAAAAAAATAACTTGAAAAACTATGTTAGAGTAAAGCATTAAGATACTAGTTTATTGAAAATAATTGTTTGAGAACACAACAATACATCTAGACTTCCAAATGTATCTTAGAACAACTTTTCTAATAGAATCAACAATCATAGCATTATACAGCCCAAGGCCAAGAAGAGCTTCTTTCTAGTTCCACTTATGTTGAAAAATAATAGAAAAGTTTTTGAAGATAGAATTCCATTGTTTCTTAGCAAAGGAGCAGTCAAAAAATGTATGTTTCATATTTTCCATACTCTTACAAAAGGGACACTTAACTGGCTAAACTACAATACACCTTAATCTATCTCCAATGGGAATCTTATGATGTAAAACTTTCCAGGCCAACATTTGAGTCTCCGCATCAGTTTTGGTTTTCCATATTTATGCACTCATGTTGTTCCATCTTTTGGTACTAAACCTACATTTCCATTTCTGGTTGACACAAGGAAGGATATTCCAATGAGGTAAGGATTGGAGATAAACTTTCTTAAGTGGAAGAAAGTTATAATGAGATGAAGCAAACCAATTCCAATATTTAAAAAAGTTGCATTCTCTTGGAGTGCAAATTTTCATGGAGAATTTAATTGGAGCTAATGATTGCACATATATGAAGAAAGCCTTTTACTTGTTTTTCAACCCAAACTGATTTTTAATGTTCAACCATGCAGCCCAATCAAAAGTGTTAAAGTGGAGGAAAGCATAAGAGATAATTTGGATCTACAAACATTTAAATCTTTTAAATTTGAAATATACATTTGATAAAGTAAATTCTAGAGGGATTTTTGCATCCAAAATTCACTTGTCTTATTTCTTGAAAACCTGTGCTGCCCTGTATAACTTAGTTGAGTAGATGTTTGGACTTTAAAATGTTAATTTGAAGTCCTAGCCTAGGTTTGACAATCCTTATCATATATTGTTGGTCATTTATGCTTCTAGGATATGTTGTTGTCATTGATGTCAACATATTCCTATGATTTGCTTTGGTGATTACAGATTGGGAAGATTTTCTGATCGGGTTTGAAGTGTTGGTTTGTTGATCACTGTTTTGCAGAGTCCAGTATATTCCAGTGTGATTAGATTGGGTGCTGAGATTTTGGTATATTACTTGGGATGGTCTTGTGTATCTTAATTTTAGTTGGATCATGATTTGATGCTCCGCAAGTTATCTTTCTTCGTGACAGTTGCTGATTGGTTGTGTTCTTGAGCTTTCAAATGTTGATTGATGAAGATTTGAAAAGTGGTGTTGGTGTAGCTATTCTGGATGATTCTAACATGCTTCGTGGTGTTTCTTAGTCAAGTCCTATTTTTTTTGGTGATCCAAATTGATCATTGTGTGGATTTTTGGTGGTTTCTATCAGCCAATGATGATTTGCATGTTATGTGCTATTCCTAGTGGTGTAGCATGTTGCGGTTGATCTTGGGATGATTTTCGGTGGAGTTGAGAATTTGGGAATTTGATTTAGGACCATGTTATGATATGTAAACCAGTATATTAGTCTAGTGGTTGATCTTTATATCATGTGATGTAATTTTTTAATCGAGTGTTGAGGGTTTAGCTGACCTTGTTATCAAGGTTGATGAATTGTATATATAGGTGATATAGAGACATAGTTTGTGTGTCGATGTTGTGTCTACATTATCAAAGAGGTTTGTGTGCAAACAAGTGATTTATCCTTCGGTGTTGAGTTTGTGGTGATATTGGTGTTGCAGGGTAGACATCTATGGTTAACCAGAACTATAATCAGGCATTTGGAGATGCTATTATTTCAGTTCATTTCTTTCGGATTATATTTTGAATCTTATTGTAAGTCAGTGAGACTTCCCTGAGGGTTGTAGCCTTCTTGGCCATTATATTTGAGCAGTGAGCACTAGGCAGTGTGCCTAAATGCATGTGCATTCCCCATTGTAACATTTTCACATACTATTGCAGAGTATCATCTAACTATGGGTGGCTCCCCACCGTGTTTTTTCCCTTAACTAGGTTTTGCATGTCAAAATCTTGGTGTTGTGTATTGTGTTGTTAATTTTCTTATCTGTCTTGTTGGTGTAGTTTATTAAATCTATGTTTTGTGGTTAAGTTTTTTATTCTAGTGAACACTAATTCAGCCCCCCCCTCTTAGTCTTCCCTCTTGGTTGTTGCTAAAAATTGGTATCAGAGCTCTATCCTCTAGTAGAAGCTTAACTGCTTGAGGAGATCCAGGATGGTAGCTCAAGGTGTAATCGTTAACAAGGACAGTGGTGTAGGGCACCTAGCACTCCAAGTTAATTTTTTTCTTTTTCTTTCAAGTTTGTGTGTTATGATTGTGATGTAATAATGGACCAACCATTTAGGACTCAGTAGAGCCATGGTTGAGTTGTCCAAGTTTTGGTTTGAGTCAATTGTGTTTAGGATGTTGACAGCCTGAGAAGTGAGATGCTTAGGTAGTTCATAGGTAAAGTACTCCAGATGAGTGTATTCATGTATTAGGGGTCAATTGTGTTGTTTTTAGGTCTTATAGGGTGTTTGAGGACCTTCAGGAGTCTTAATATGTTAGAATACAAAAATGCATCCTGGAGCCAAAATTTGTAAAAGTTGCTGAGCAACATTTTGCAATTTCTTGCAAAAGTTGCTTTTTTTGGTTATAGGAATTAAAACTTGGTTGAACCAATTGAAATAGGGGCATAACAGCCAAAATTCACTTCATTGTATGGGTTGGAGGATTGGAAATGCAAGAGAAAGTTTTTGGTTTGTGAAGCAACCTTGTTTCCACCAGTTTTTGACAATTTTTGACTTGTTTTCATTGCTTGTATGGTCCAGTATGGACTAGATGGTGTAAAATCATTGAAATTATTGATTGTTAATTGTATTTTTCTTCATTAAGGTTTATTTTCAGGTTTTCTTGTCCTAGGTTGTAGAGATTTCTTCCATTCTTTGCAACTAGGTGCAAAACCCTTGCAAGTAGGGTTTAAGAGCAAGAAAATGGCTCTAACCTAGGCATTATTTAATAGAACCTATTGAAATAACTAAGAATGCTAGGTTAGGTTATTTACATAGATTTAGGATAGTATTTATGGTTTTGCAGGTCCTTGTGGAGGAGAAACAATGAAGCCCTAAACTCAACGCTGGGAGTAGGTGAGTTAGGACAACAAGAAAAGTGTGATTTATGAGCACATGGGAATTGGTGTAGTAACAAGTGTCATATTAATGGAAATCCCTCTTAGTGTCCTTGAAGGTTCCTACATTGTTTAGAGTAGTAGATTTGACTAGTGAAGAGTTTTAGACCCATCTTGCTAAGTCACCTGGTGAGGCCTAAACCCTTCAAAATAGTGCAGCATTAGAAACCCCACTTGTATGAATAAACCAATTGCACTTTTCTAGTATTGTCTGTAACTTCTAAAAGGGTACTCAAATTAATAATTTATTTATATCCTTGTTTGGGAGTTTTTCAAACTAAGACCCTAAAACTGTCTAGGGAGGGCTAATGCAATTAGGCCTATTTTGAGCCGATGTGGACCTAAAAGGGTTAGGAAGCTAAAGCGATGGATTTGGTGAGCCTTAAACCTCAAAATACTTTAAAGACACCTGTTAGATGCATTGGGGATACATAGGAAGTGGTTGTGTGTTAAGATCCTTGCAGGAGTGGTTGGAGCCTAGGAGAGGTGTGTGTGTGTGATTGAGGTGGCAACCTCAAGTGCTAGAGTTGATTGTCCAAAACCATTGTCTATACCTAGGAGGAAAGCCAAAGAGGTTTAGACCTTAGAGGTCTCATTAGCATAACCCCTACTAAGTGCCATTGAAAGGAATTGAGTAGTTGAAGGGTTGAGTATGACAAGTCACTCGAGAAGGTGTATTGAACCAAGCTCCAAGACTCTCTGCATTAGAGTGGTATCAGAGCCATTTTTTCAAAGATTTGGTGTATGTTAGATTGTGAAGAATTAGAACCAAGTTCAATGCCTCTAAAGGAAATGACTCCAGAAGCCATCTGGTAGATGGTGGTAGAGATGATAGAAGGATTGAAGGATGTAGAAGGAACCAGCGGAACAAGAGAGGTTAAGAAGGAGAAGGGGAAGGTTAATACAGAATGGGGTAATGAGACTAATGAAGAAGTGGAAGATGGAGAGGAACCAACAACATTAGTCATGACCAAAAGTTATTCTTGGATGCAGTCAAATCCATTTCTAAAGATAACTTGGATGGATTACCCACCCATGGAGGAAACCTCAATGGAGAAGAGTTGCTAGATTGGATAGATGCTCTCAATAATCACTTTGATTACAAAGAGGTAGCAGAAGAGAAAAGAGTCAATGTGGCCAAATCAAGATTGAGAGGATCAACATTGGTTTGGTGAAATATGATGCAAGAAGAAAGGATACAAGAAGGCAAAAAGAAGATAACTTCATGGGAGCGTATGAAGATCAGACTTAGGGCACAATTCCTTCCAGGAGATTATGAAGTTAAAATCCATAAGAGACTGCAAAATATGAAACAAAGGGAGTTAGATGTCAATGCATACACTGAGGAACTCCACAAACTCAGTTTGAGGGCTAGGAAGCATGAGAATGAAGTGGAGAAGTTGTCCAAGTACATGAATAGCCTTAGACAGAATATTCAAGATGAGATAAGTATCCTCACACCAGACATTGTCCATAAGTGTTTTCAGTTGGCCCTAAGGAAAGAAGAGAAGATCAAAAGAAGGAGAGAACAAAATTAGAAACATAGGGGAGGTAAGAATTTCAAAGGTAGAGGAAGCTTTGGTAGAGGGCAGCAATCACCAATAAATGAAGAGTAGCAAGGCCAAGAATCCAATGGGGACTCTAAGAGAGGAGCATTTAGAGGATCCTATAGAGGAAGGAGCAATTTTAGGGGCAAGTTTGGAAACTCAAGAAGAGGAAACACAGTCTTCACCAGTAGGTGTTATCATTGCAATCAAGTTGGGTATACCATGAGTAAGTGCCTGGGAAAAGCCTCAAGCTCCACAAGTTCATACATGGGGGAAAGAAGAACTCAATTGTTGCAAGAGGAGGACACTCAAAGTGTAACTTCTTCAATTAGCAAGGCAGGGCTAGTGACAGATGGAGAAAACTTGATGATGAGGAGAACAATGCTCAAGATATCCCAAGCTCAAGAGCCACCATAGAGGAAAATTTTGTTTAGGACCACTTGTAGGTCACATGGGAAGATTTTTTAGGTGATTGTAGATTCAGGTTCCATTGAGAATATTGTCTTAGTTGAAATGGTGGACAAACTCAAACTGAAAAGATTACCTCATCTCACTCCTTACAAGTTGTCATGGCTCAACCAAGGTCAACATGTATTGGTTGATGAACAAGCATGGGTGGATTTTGAAATTGGTGAGTATAAGGATAGATTACTGTGTGACATATTGCCTATGGATGCTTGTCATTTGTTGTTGGGTCATCCATGGAAATATGATGTGAGAGATACTCATGATGGAGAAAATAACAACTATCTTATCACCAAGAATGGGAAGAAGTACCAAATGGATCCACTACCTGATCCAAAGGAAGAAAATAAAATAGGATCAAGTGTGATGCTGATGAGAGGTAAATAGTTTCTCAAAGTGTTGAAGCAAGAAGGACATCAAGGCCATGCTATAGTGTTGAAGCCTAGAGATGAAGCTAAGGTAGATCTAATGAGTGAAGTGCCTCAAGAGGCGCAAGGCATACTCAAACAATATATGTAAGTGATAGGGGATGACATGCCTAAGTCCTTGCCTCAAATGAGAGATGTGAATCATCAAATAGACTTAATACAAGGGGCCAATCTGCCAAACAAAGCTACTTATAAAATGACACCTAGTCAAAATAAAGAGATCACCAAATAAGTGCAAGAACTCTTGGACAAAGGGTTTATCAAGAAGAATTTGATTCCATGTGTTATTCCTACTATGTTAGTGCCTAAAAAGGGAGGCAAATGGAGAATGTGCATGGACTCTAGAGCAATCAACAAGATTGCTATAAGGGACCGATTTCCCATGCCAAGGATTGAGGACCTATTGGACAATCTAGGAGGTGCAAGCTACTTCAAAAAGGTGGACTTGAGATTTGGTTATCATCAGATCAGAGTCAGACTTGGAGATGAATGGAAGACAACCTTTAGAACCAATGTAGGTCTATATGAGTGGTTGGTGATGCCATTTGGCCTCACCAATGCACCTAGTACCTTCCAAAGGCTCATGAATGAAGTCTTAGTTGAGTTTATTGGTAGATTTTAAATTGTGTATCTTGATGACATTTTGATCTATAGAAAGTCCAAGGAGGAACACCTCAAGCATATGGAGATGGTCTTGAAGAAGTTGAAGGAGGCTCAACTCAAGATTAACCATGAAAAATGTGATTTTTTGAAAATAGAGCTTGTATACCTTGATTTTTTTATTTCTCATGGATGTTTAAAGATGGATCCAAGTAAGGTAGAATAAATAATTAATTGGCCTATCTCTAGGGGTATAAGTGAAGTTAGAAGCTTTCATGGAATGGCATCTTTTTAGGAAGTTTGTGAGAAACTTTAGCCATGTTTGTGCTCCTATTCTCAATACCATTAAAGGAGAGATTAAGTGTCACTTTAAGTGGATAGAGGAAGCCGGTAAGGGGTTTGAAATGTTGAAAACCATGATAGAAGATCTGCCAACCCTTAGATTGCCTGATTTCAATCAGTTGTTTTCAGTAGAATGTGATGCAAGCCAAAGGGCAATAGGGGCAGTTTTAAGCCAAGAAGGACATCCTATATCTTTCTTCTTAGAAAAGTTAAATGAAGCTAAGAAAAGGTACTCCACATATGACTTGGAGTTGTATGCAATGGTTCAAGCAATGAAAAATTAGTGTCATTACTTGCTGCCCAAAGAATTTATAGTCTTCACTGACAACCATGCCCTTAGTTTCCTCAATGGGAAAGAGAAGTTGAACCAAAGACACCTAAAGCGGGTTGAGTACTTATAATTCTATACATTCACTATCAAACACAAGAAAGGGATAGCCAACAAAGTGGCTAATGCACTAAGTAGGAGATTCATGACTATGTAGAAGATACAATTGCAAAGTGTGGGTTTGAGTGAGTTAAAAGACCTCTACAAGGATGATAAGGATTTTGTAGAGATATATAATGTTTGTATTGATTATTCTAACAACTCACAGGTCTCTTATTCAGAATACATGGTACAAGAGGGTTTGTTGTTCAAAGGACATCTTCTTTGTATACCTCAATGTTCTATGAGGCAAAATACTATCCAAGAGAAGCATCAAGGAGGTCTAGGAGGTCATTTTGGTATTGATAAGACTTTGAAGTAGGTTGGTAGGTTTTATTATTGGCCCAAGTTGAAATTAGAAGTGAGAAGGTTTGTAGAGAAATGTACCATCTGTCAAAGAGAAAAAGGGACCTCGAATAATGCAAGTCTATATCAATTCTTGGTCATACCTCCAAGGCCTTGGGAATGTTTGAGCATGGATTTTGTGTTAGGCTTGCCTAGGACCCCAAGAGGATTTGATAGTGTGTATGTGGTGGTAGATAGGTTTAGAAAAATGGCACATTTCATACCTTGCAAGAGCACAAATGATGCCACCTATATTACAGGCCTCTTCTTCAAGGAGGTAGTGAGAATTCATTGTCTTTCAATCAGCATTGTTAGTGATAGAGATGTGAAGTTTTTGAGCCACTTTTGGAGGACACTTTGGAGGAAATTGGGCACCAAGTTATGTTTTTCATCTTCATATCATCCTCAATCAGATGGTCAAATAGAGGTAGTCAACCAGTCATTGGGTAACTTGCTAAGATGTCTTACCAAACAACATGGGAAGACTTGGGATCTAGTACTTGGACAAGTAGAATATGCATATAATGACGTAGTGAACCATAGCACAGGTAGAAGTCCTTTTGAGATAGTGTATGGATTCCATCCTAGGGGCATATTAGAGCTCAGAGATCTCAGTTCAATGACACCCAAGAGTGCACAAGGGGAGAACTTTGTAAAAGGTATTAGAGAAGTGCATGATAAGATAAAGTAGTCCTTACAACAAAAAACTAAGTAGTATAAGGTTCAAGCTGATAAACCAAGGAGGAAGGTAAAATTTAAAGTAGGAGACTAGAGATAGCATACCTTAGGAGGGAGAGACTTCCAAAAGGACAGTCTATCAAGCTCATGATGAAGAAAATTGGACCTCTCAAGGTGATGCACAAGTATGGGCATAATGCATATGAGGTTGAACTTCCTCCTACCTTGGGGAAATCTCCTATTTTTAATGTAAGTGATCTCTATCCATACAAGGGAGAGTCACCAACAAATCATATAGACATGCCCTCATCAGTTCATGAAGATTGGATAAAGGATTTTCCACCTAGTCAACCAGTTGAGTTAGAGAGTATCTTGGATACCAAGATAGTAAAAAAGACAAGGAAATGAGTCTACAAGAACTATATTGTCAAGTGGAAAGGGTTACCTAATTCGTATGCCACATGGATTTCAGAGGCATATATACTTCAACATGGAGTGGAGATTGCAGACCTTTTAACTCAAGGGACTTGAGTTCTTTGACCGAGGGGAGTATGGTGCAGGGCACCTAGCACTCAAAGTTGAAACTTTTTGTTCTCTTTCAAGTTTGTGTATTATATTTGTGATATAATAATAGACCAACCATTTAGGACTTAGTAGAGCCATGGTTGAGTTGTCCAAGATTTGGTTTGAGTCAGTTGTGTTCAGGATGTTGACAACCTTAGAAGTGAGATGCTTAGGTAGTTCATAGGTAAAGTACTTCAGATGAATGTATTCATGTATTAGGGGTCAATTGTGTTGTGTTTAGGTCTTCTAGGGTGTTTGAGGACCTTCAGGAGTCTTAAAATACATTAGAATGCAAAATTGCATTCTGGAGCCAAAACTTATAAAAGTTGTTGAGCAACATTTTGCAATTTCTTGCAAAAGTTGAATTTTTTGGTTATAGGACTTAAAAGTTGGTTGAAACGACTAAAACATGAGCATAAAATCCAAAATTCACTTCATTGTATGGTTTGGAGGATTGGAAATGCAAGAGAAAGTTTTTGGTTTGTGAAGCAACCTTGTTTCCACCAGTTTTTGACTTGTTTTCATTGCTTGCACGGTCTAGTACAGACTAGATGGTGTAAAATAATTGAAATTATTGAGTGTTAATTATATTTGTCTTCATTAAGGTTTATTTGTAGGTTTGATTATTGTAGGTTGCAGAGATTTCTTCCATTCTTTGCAACTAGGTGCAAAACCCTTGCAAGTAGGGTTTAAGAGAAAGAAAATGTCTCTAACCTAGGAATTATTTGATGGCACCTATTGAAATCACTAAGAATGCTAGGTTAGGGTCTATACATAGCTTTAGGATAGGATTTTTGTTTTTGCAAGTCCTTGTGGAGGAGAAACAATGAAGACCTAGGCTCACCCCTGGGAGTAGGTGAGTTAGGATAGCAAGAAAAGTGTGATTTATGAGCACATGGGAATTGGTGCAGGACCAAGTGTAATATGAATGGAAAGCCCTTTGGGTTCCCTTGAAGATTCCCATCTTGCCAAGTCAACCGGTGAGGCCTAAACCTTTCAAAATAGTGCAGCATTGGAAACCCCACTTGTACGAATAACCCAGTTGCACTTTTCTAATATTATCTATAACTTACAAAAGAGTACTCTAATCCATGATTTATTTCTAGCCTTGTTTGGGACTTTTGCAAACTAAGACCCTAAAACTGCCCAGGGAGGGCTAATGCAATAAGGCCTATTTTGAGTCAGTATGGACCTAGAAGGGTTAGGAAGCTAAAGTGATGGGTTTGGTGAGCCTTAAAGATTAAAATATTGTAAAGACACCTGGTAGATGCATTGGGGATTCATATGAAGTGGTTATGTGTTAAGATCCTTGCAAGAGTGGTTGGAGCCCAGGAGAGGAGTGTGTGTGTGTGATTGAGGTGGCAACCTCAAGTGGTGGATTTGATTGTCCAAAACCATTGACTATACCTAGGAGGAAAGCCAAAGAGGTTCATACCTTCGAGGTCTCATTAGCATAACCCCCACTAAGTGCCATTGGAAGGAATTGAGTAGTTGAAGGGTTAAGTAGGACAAGTCACTCAAGAAGGTGTATTGAACAAAGCTCCAAGACTCTCTGCATCAGACAGTTTGAGATTTGATGGAAGTAACTATGCTATATGGGAGGACCGGATGGAAGTCCACTTGAAATATCTTGGTGAAGATTATTGGAAGATTACAAAGAATGTCCATGTTGTTCCTCATAATGGACCATCTACTCCTATTGGGGTTAAGGAAGCAAAACATAATATTAGAGTGAAGGAAGCATTGCTTAGTGCCTTTAGTAATTATGAGATGACAAATGTAATGGAATTTAAGACCACACATGAGATATGGGTGAAGCTTGAGGTGTTGTATGAAGGTGATAAACAAGTAAAGGTTGCTAAACTATAAAGTTTAAAAGGAAAGTATGAGACATTAAAGATGGGAGATGATGAGAACATACACTCTTTTATGGCTAAGGTGAATGACCTTGCCTTAGGTATCATATGTGCCAGTGGAACCATTGAGGAACATAAAATTATTGCTTAGGTATCATATGTGCTAGTGGAACCATTGAGGAACATAAAATTAAGGCTATTTCTATTGATGAGATCGGAAGTGTGACTATTGTGACAAGAGATATGCTGGTTGGAAAGCTTGCTGCATTTGAGCTAAGTGAATTTGGAGAATCACATGGACAGTCTGAGACAACATTTAGATCATCTGCATCTATATCTGGTAAGAAGAAATATGATCCCAATGAGTGCAAAATATCTAGATATGAAAGAGAGAGAAGAGAGATGGATGAGCAAGAGAGGGAGCTAGATGAACTTGAAGCACTGATTACCTAGAGATTACCTAAAGGTTCTGGTAAGTATGATGGAAAGTTTCCCTTGAAATGTTTCTCTTGTAACAAGATAGGATATTTTGCTTCTAGATGCCTGAAGAGAATGGCTAAGTATGACAGAAATGATAAGTTTGATAAGCATGATAGGAATGATAGATATGAGAAGCATGAGAAATATGACAAGCCTTACAAGCCTAACCGAAAGTATAGGAATTAGAAGAACTATTATGATGCTATTGATGAAGGTATTACAGATGAAGAATCTAAAGGAGATGAAGTTGTATTCCTTGTCATTAAGGAAGATGGACCTGCACCTATTGATTCCACTAGTTGTACTATCGAGGAGAAAGATTTATTTGCTAAAGTTTAAGAGAAAGATGAATGGGTGATTGATAGTGGTTGTTCACATCATATGACCGGTGATAAAATAATATTTGTAAGCATGGAAAGATATGATGGTGGAATTGTCAGATTTGGAGATGACAAAGCCTGTGTGATCCATGGGAGAGGTTCTATTTCTTTTGATGGTAAGCATAATATTGATGATGTCTTGTATGTTGAAGGTTTGAAGTATAATCTTTTGAGTGTTGGATAGATGGTTGATAAGGGTTATGATATACAATTCAAGGATGGTAAATGCAAGATCTTAAATACCTCCAATATAGAGATTGCATCTTGAACTAAGACTGAAGGTAACATTTTTCATTTGAATGTTGGTGAGAAAAGTTGTTTGATTGCTCAGATTGATGAGAGTTGGTTATGGAATAGAAGAATGTGTCATGTAAATTTTGATTCAATGATTAAGGTATGTTCTACACATGCTATTAGAGTTTTGTCTAAGATTGTTAAGCCCGCTAATCCGGTATGTGAGGAATGTTAGTTGGGTAAGCAAACACAAATTTCTTTAAAAAAAAAACAATATACATCTGATGGATTGCTAGATCTTCTGCATGCTGGCCTATGTGGACATACAAATATTACAAGTGTGCAGAGAGATAGATATTTTATGTTGCTAATTGATGATTATTCTAGGATGATGTGGGTTGTATTTTTGATGTGGGTTTTGTTCTTGAGCATGAAGTTTTTCGGTGAAATGCAGAAGGAATTTGAGATGTCTATAATTGGTAAAATGAAATTCTTCTTAGGTTTGCAGATTGAACAGATTGGAAAAGTTATATTCATATCTCAAACTATGTATGTGAAGGAATTTCTGAAGAATTTTGGATTAGATGACTTCAAACCGATTGGAACTCCTGTTGTGACTGGTTGTAAATTGTCTAAGAATGATGAATCTGCTAAAGCTAATCAGAGTTTGTAAAAATCTATGGTTGGTTGAATATTGTATCTTACTCAGACTAGGCTAGATATTATGCATGTTGTGTGCATGGGTATGTGCAGGATCATGGTGTGCCAAAATAGGCCCTTAAGTGGCAATGAAATTTCAGAAAATCAAACTTATGCAACTTGACATGAAAATTTGAATAAGTTATGAGCATTATTTTTAAAATATGTAAGAAGATAATCTATAGAAAATTGAATTTAGTTTCTAAGCTACTAGTTGTTTTTTGGAAAAAAAAAACCCTATTTGATGAAAATTTTAAATTTCAATACAATGGTACTAAAATTTCAGGAAAAAGATAATAAGTAGGCATATGTCTGACCACCCTAATCACAATCAAATCATAATATTTTTTTATAAGATTTATAATATAAGTACTAGACTCACGTCCGTATGTGACACATATTTTTTTATAATTTTTTATAAAGTAAATAATTATTTATGAATTTTTTACTACTACTTTTCAGAAATTCAGAAACTCCTACATCTGACCACGTTAACTTGGTCAAAACCTTATGAAATTCAATTTTTTAAATTTTTTCCCTATAGTAGACGAAGCATGAGATGTGACGCATGTTTAAAATTCAAAAAATGTTTTTCAATCAGTCTATCAATCATGACTTTTGTCATAATTCAATTAGAAAATAAATAATAATTATTTATTAAAGTAGAAATAAGAGAAGCCTTATATTTTTGGAAAGTTGAGAACATCCTTAAGAAACCCTTCCCATTTTTATAAATTTTGGCTATAAAAAAGTCATTAGCCACTAGTGTAAAGTCTAGCAAATCAAGGAATATTGAAGAACACATTTTTTCAGTTGACTTTCTAGGCTTGTCACTTCCAAGCCAAATCCCAAAGAAAACCCGAGCCAAAATTTCAATTTTGAAATTTGAACAACAAAAATCGGATAGCCGATACAATCGGATATCCGATTTTAATAAGTAAATTCAATAAATAAATTTGCATATAATTAATCTATTGTTTATTAATATATTAATATACAATATATTAATTTATTAATTTATAAATATATTAGTATATGATATTAGGGAGAGGGAGAGGGGGGAGTGGGGGAGAGAGAGAGATTAGGGGAGAGAGATAAAGAGATTGGAGAGAGAGAGAGAGAGAGAGAGAGAGAGAGAGAGAGAGAGAGAGAGAGATGGGGAGGGGAAAGCGAGAGAGAGATAGAGAGAGATAGAGAGATTAGGAGAGAGAGAGATTAGGGGAGAGGGAGAGAGAGAGAGAGAGAGAGGGGGGGAAGGGGTCATATTGTGTCCTAAGGGGTCATATTGTGTCATATGACCCTTTAGGACACCATATGACCCCTTAGGTGTCAAATATTTGTAAGCAATATTGGTACTACTTTTTATATTGTAATAATGGTTCATCTTGCCACCTTATGACACACTTTGACCCATTATGACACCATATGGTGTCATTAGGGTTCATATGGTGTCCTAAGGGGTCATGGGATATCATATGACCCCTAAGTACAACATATGTGTTGGTATTTTGGTATGGTTTTTCCATTGATGTCAACACCTACTAAACACTTATCAACTTTGGCACATTGGAGATCTAGCAACATTCACCGACAAGCAAGTGACTAATGCACAGTCACTGGTATATGGTTCACCGGCAGGATACAGTGATCATGAGCACTTGGAATGGCATGGAAAATACTTGGTAATGTTGAAGACATTGTTTGGACATCGTATCTTGGAAATTTGTTTATCAGCTTATTCATATTTGCATATTTGCTTTTACCAACAAATAGGTCTAGGGTTATCTAGGGTTACACCGGCAGGTTTAACTCTTCCAAATCAACATGACATTCTATGAAGATAATTGATTAATGTTGTAAATGCATTGAGCCAACATGCTTAATCAGTTATTGCATCCAATATTGTATTATTTGTAAAATGATTTTATTGTAATATCTTGTAGAGCTGACCTACTATAATTGGTCTTAGGTTATGGTACAAATCTAAGATCTTAAATGTAAGATCGATTGTGGAATGTGAAGAAGGTTGTGTGTGAAGGTATATGCGAGATCTAGTAGAGCTATAAACGAAGACATAATTTGAAGATAAAACTAAGGTTTTGTGAAAGCACATCAGCATTACACCAGTACTGAATTTAGCATATGAAGATGCTATTTTAGCAATACATTCTTATTGGATTTAACCATCCAATTGTAGTCAGTGTGACTCCCATTTGTGATTAAGCAGTGAGCTCTAGGCGCTTGGCCTTTCTGCATGTGCAGACCCCATTTATGTACACTTACTATCTACAGTAGTATCATCTGATTGTGGGTAAGGTTTCCCACCGTGGTTTTTCCCCTTACAGGGTTTCCACGTACAAATATTGGTGTTATGTGTTGTGGATGACTTTGTCTTTTGGTTTCATGCATTAATCTTTGCCAGTATTGCATTTATCAGTTAATTTGTTTCACCGGTATCACAGATTGTTTCACTGGTATTAAACAATAATTTAATTAAGTGGTTTGTGGTTTAATATTTTAAGACAACTGATTCACCTCCCCTCTTAGTTGTCCCCGGGACCTAACAATTGGTATCAGAGCTGAGTCCTCTTTTTGCAGAAGCCTAACAGGTTGAGGAGATCCAATGTCTAGCAACTATTTCAGGAAGGACAGTCCTAAACTTGATGGAACTAACTATGGAATATGGAAGATCAGAATGGAGACACATCTGAATTGTATTGTAAAAGATATCTAGGAGGTTACAAAGAATGGGTATACTGCTCCTACTACAACTCAACCAAATCCTCCAAATCTGACTAAAGATGAAGAAAATGATTACAAGGCAATAGAAGCACTTCTGAGCCCATTATCAGATCAGCAAATCATGGGACTATCAGATAGGTCTACTGCTAAAGCTATATGGGATCATTTGGAAACACTGAATGAAGGAAATTCCACAGTCAAAATTGCAAAACTTGAAAGCTTTCGGGTCAGGTATGAAAGTCTAAAAATGAAAGAAGATGAAAGAATTTCTGCTTTTATGGAAAGACTAAATGAAATTGTTTTGGGTATTAAATGTTGTGGAGGAACCTTAAGTGAAGATGAAATTGTTTCAAAAGTTTTAAGAGGATTGCCACCAGCATAAAAAATGAAGGTTACTACAATAAATGAACTTAGAACAATGCCTAACACATCAGTAACTAGGGATACATTGATTGGAAAACTATCAACCTTTGAGATTGAGGAATTTGGTCCTGTTACTACTATAAAGACAGATCTAGCTTTCAAAGAATCAACATCATTTGCATCATCATTTGACAAATCTGATTGGAAAGTCTTTTATGCAAGAGAACTTGAAGAAAGTAGGAGAGAAAATGAAGAACTTGAAGCACTATTTGCAAGAAAAATGCCTAAAGGTCCAGTTGGAAGTAAATATGAAGGTAAAGCACCTTTTAAATGTTTTAACTACAATAAGATTGGTCATATGGCTTCAAGATGCCCTAATAGACATGCTAGGTTAAGAGAAGAAGCTAGAAGGACATACAAGCCTAATCCTGAATATCAGAAATACAGATTCAAGAATAATAAGGACAAATCTAGTTATGTTGTTGATGAAGGAGTAACTGATGATTCTGATGAGGATCCGACAGACAATGGATGGGTTTTTATTGCTATAATAGAAGATCAACCGACACCTGCAGTGTAACTAGCAAAACAGGCCTTGGTAGCAAAAGTTGAAGTGAAGGATGAATGGATCATTGATTCAGGATGTTCACATCACATGATTGGTGACAAGAATAAATTCTTGAACTTTCAAGAATATAATGGAGGTCTAGTAAGATTTGGTGATGACAAAGCTTGTTTAATTAAAGGTAAGGGTTCAATATATCTTGATGGTAAGCATAACACTGACAATTTTTACTATGTTGAAGGTTTAAATCATAATCTTTTGAGTGTTGGTCAACTAGTTGAGAAAGGATTTCAGTTACAGTTCAAAAATGGTAAATGTAAAATTATGAATAGAACTAGTTTAGAAATTGCAACCAATAATCAGACTAGAGGTAATATCTTTCATTTGAATAATAGTGAAAAGACATGTTTGATTGCACACATTGATGAAAGTTGGTTATGGCATAAGAGACTCTGTCATGTAAATTTTGATTGCATGGTAAAAATCAGTACTACTAAGACAGTTAGAGATTTACCTAAAATTGTCAAACCTCACAACACAGTATGTAAGGAATGTCAATTTGGAAAATAGGTTAGAGCTAGTTTTAAAAGTATTCCAGAGAAATCAAACAATGCTCTTGATTTGATTCATACTGATTTATGTGGTCCAGCTAGAACTAAAAGCTTACAAGGTGATAGATACTTCATGCTAATCATAGATGACTATTCTATAATGTGCTGGGTTACTTTTCTCAGAGAAAAATCAGAAGCACTTGGAAAGTTTAAACTGTTCAAAGCAAGATTAAATGTGCACTTGGAAAGTATTTGGCATTTCTGTTTTGGCACTTTGATGGTTTTTCCATCTTGTGTTGCTATCAATACCAAAGGGGGAGATTGTTGGTATTTTGGTATGGTTTTGTCATTGATGTCAACACCTACTAAACACTTATCAACTCTGGCACATTGGAGATCTAGCAACATTCACCGACAAGCAAGTGACTAATGCACAGTCACCGGTATATGGTTCACCGATAGGATATAGTGATCATCGACACTTGGAATGGCATGGAAAATACTTGGTAATGTCGAAGACATTGTTTGGACATTGTATCTTGGAAAGTTGTTTATCAGCTTATTCATATTTGCATATTTTCTTTTATCGGCAAATAGGTCCAGCATTATCTAGGGTTACACCAGCAGGTTTAACTCTTCCAGATCAGTATGGCACGCTATGAAGATAACTGATTAATATTGTAAATGCATTGAGCCGACATGCTCAATCGGTTATTGCATCCAATATTGTATTATTTATAAAATGATTTTATTGTAATATCTTGTAGAGCCGACCTACTATAATTGGTCTTAGGTTATGGTATAGATGTAAGATCGATTGTGGAATGTGAAGAAGGTTGTGTGTGAAGGTATATGCTAGATCTAGCAAAGCTATACATGAAGACATCATTTGAAGATAAAACTAAGGTTTTGTGAAAGCACATCAGCATTACATCGGTACTGAATTCAACATATGAAGATTCTATTTTAGCAATAAATTCTTATTGGATTTAACCATCCAATTGTAGTTAGTGTGACTCCCATTTGTGTTTGAGCAGTGAGCTCTAGGTTCTTGGCCTTTCTGCATGTGCAGACCCCATTTATGTACACTTACTATCTGCAGTAGTATCATCTGATTGTGGGTAAGGTTTCCCACCGTGGTTTTCCCCTTACAGGGTTTCCACATACAAATATTGGTGTTATGTGTTGTGGATGACTTTTTCTTTTGGTTTCATGCATTAATCTTTGTCGGTATTGCATTTATCAGTTAATTTGTTTCACTGGTATCACAAACTGTTTCATCGGTATTAAACAGTAATTTGATTAAGTGGTTTGTGGTTTAATATTTTAAGACAACTGATTCACCCCTCCCCCCCTCTCAGTTATCCCCAGGACCTAACAATATGACCCCTTATGACACCATATTGGGTCATTATGGGTCATATGGTGTCCAAAGGGGTCATTTTGTGTCCTATGACCCCTTAGGACACCATATGACCCCTTACAACACTAGATTTTGTCGCTATGGATATATTATGTCCTAAGGGGTCATATTATGTCATATGACCCTTTAAGACACCATATGACCCCTTAGGATAAAATATGACCCTTTAAAACACTATACAATGTCACTATGGGTCATATGACACCATATGGTGTTGTTAGGGGTCATATGGTATCCTAAGGGGTCATGGGATACCATATGAATCCTAAAGACAAAATATGACCCCTTATGACACCATATTGGGTTGTTATGGGTCCTCTAGTGTCTTAAGGGGTCTTATTGTGTCATATGACCCCTTAGGACACCATTTGACCTCTTACAACACCAAATTCTATCGTTATGGGTCATATTGTGTCATAAGGGGTCATATTGTGTCATTTGACCCCTTAAGACACCATATGACCCCTTAGGACATAATATGACCCTTTACAACACTATACGGTGTAATTATGGGTCATATTGTGTCCTACAGAGTCATATTGGGTCCTATGTCCCCTTAAGACAACATATGACCTCTTACGAAACCAACTTGTGTCATTATGGGTCATATTGTGTCCTAAGGGGTCATATTGTGTCATATGAATCCTTAAGACATGATATGACCCCTTAGGACACAATATGACCCCTTATGACACCATATTGGGTCATTATGGGTCCTAAGGGGTCATATGACCCCTCTCCCTAATCTCTCTCTCCCCCTCTCCCCCAATCTCTCTCTCTCTCTCTTCGTCTCCCCTAGTCTCTCTCTCCCCCTCCCCTAATCTCTCTCTCTCTCTCTCTCTCTCTCTCTCTCTTTCTCTTTCCCCTAATCCCTCTCTCCCCCTCCCCTATCTCTCTCCCTATACCCCCTCTCTCCCCTAATATTTCTCTCTCCCCCTTTCCCCTAATCCCTCTCTCCCTCTGCCCTAATCTCTCTCTCAACCTACCCCCTCCCCCTTCTCTCCCCTAATCTTTCTCTGCCCCCTAATCTCTCTCTCTAAAATATGAGTACTCAAATTGGATATCCAATTTCTACCACTACCATTAATGTGGCAACAGTAAAAAAAAGGTGGAAATGGGAATTATTTTTGGGACCCCAAATTTATGCATTAAAATAGGATATCCAATATATATCGGTTCTCCAATTTTTATAAATAAAAAAGAGCCTTGTGGGCCATTTTGTGGATTCCAATGGCGCACATTTTTCACATTCTGTTTTCTGTCAACAATCATGTGTTTTTAGATAGATTGAGACAAATTTGTGCTTTTGAGAGATTCTTAAAGTCAAATCTTACATTGTCAATCATTTAGGAGCATCTTTGCGGAGGTAAATGGTGAGTAGTAGTCATCGAAAGTCTAAACACAAAAGAAAGCTTTCAAATGACCAAATTGAAGGGTATAGAGAAAGAGATAGAGAAGGTCATAGGAGGAGAAGACAAGGTATGTTAAATATTGCTAATGTTACTTCAAGTGAAGAGGACTTTGAATTTGAAAATGTTGAACAAGTTATTGAAAATAAAAATGTAGATTTTGAAAGTGAAAATATTGAACATGTTGAAAGTGATAGGATTTTGTAGGGATCCCTATCATGGCCCCATAGGTTCAAATGGATCGTTCACATGTGCCACGGATTCCAAGTTAGCGCACATCAAAGTTTGACAATTTTTAACACTTAGGGCGCTCAAGGGACGACGTCGGTAGGGTATGACCCCGAGCGTTAGATTGAGTGGGGGGGGGGGGGGGGAATAGGAGCATGCATAGGGTAAGAATGCCTAACTGAATGTGTTAGAATTGATGGTTCATGATCATGGTGAGAAAAACTAGAAATTGGCCACGCGACAACATTTGATTCAATGAGACTGATGATTTTTCACCAACTGAAAAAATGTTGCCATAATAAAACTGTAGGGAATATTGAAAAAATGAGATCATTTTTTGTAGGGACCCCTCTCATGGCCTCGTAGGTTCAAATGGATCATTCATAGATGCTAGGAATTCTAATTTAGGGCCCATCAAATTTTGACTATTTTTAGCACTTAGGGCGCTCAAGGGACGACGCTGGTAGGGTATGACCCCAGGCATTCGACCGAGTTGGGGAGGGGGAATATGAAAATGTATGGGGGAATAACTAGACATGTTGGAACTATCAGTTCATCATCATGATGAGAAAAAGGAGAAATTGGTGACATGACAACATTTGATTGAATGAGACTAACAATTTTTCACCAACTGAAAAATGTTGCCCTAATTAAACCATGGGGAATCTTGAAAAACTGAGATAGGATTTTGTATGGACCCCTCTTGTGGCCCCATAGGTTCAAATGGATTGTTTGTGGGTGCCATAGTTTTCGAGTTAGGGCCCATCAAGTTTGACAAGTTTTAGAACTTAGGGCACTCAAGGGACGACGCCAGTAGGGTATGACCCTGAGTGTTCGACCAAGTTGGGGGGGGAGAATAGGAGCATGAATAGGGTAATAATTCCTAATTGGACATATCAGAACTGTCGGTTCATGATCACGATGAGAAAAATGAGCAATTGGTCATGCGACACCATTTGATTGAATGAGACTGACGATTTTTTTGTCAACTGAAAAAATGCTTCCCTAATAAAACCATAGGGAATATTGTAAAACCAAGATAGGATTTTGTAGGTACCCCTCTCATGGCCCCATAGGTTCAAATAGATTTTTTGCAAGTGCCACAGATTCTGCGTTAGGGCCTGTTAAATTTTGACAATTTTTAGCACTTAGGGCGCTCAAGGGACGACGCCGATAGGGTATGACCCCGAGTGTTTGAAAAAGTGGGGGTAAAAAAATAGGAGCATGCATAGAGTAAGAATTCCTAAATGGACATGTCAAAACTGACAGTTCATGATCATGACAAGCAGAACGAGAAATTGGCCACACGACAACATTTGATTGAATGAGATTGATGATTTTTTCACCAACTAAAAAAATGTTGCCCTAATAAAACTGTAGGGAATCTTGAAAAAATGAGATGAATCATTTCAACACATGAATCCCCCATTGACAAATTTTTACAACTTTTGAGCAATCTTGAGCAATTTTGTCAATATGAGTAACCTATGACTAGACATAACAAATATTGGTCTAGATGACCTTATTAAATAAAAATGATTTATTTCACCTTATTTACATTGAGAATCCATCAAAACACTTATCTTCCAAATTTGACCTCATGGAGGTCTGAATAGCAAGGAGGTCATTAAATTTGGTGAAGTTGCCAAAGGCAACCAAATTTAACACTTGCCATTTAGATGAAATGAATTATATATAATCTAAAGATTATACAAACAACACTTACGATGAAATGAAATGAATTGTATTGTTCATTAAATAACCATTATTAACCATTGTTAATTACTGGATTGAAATTAAAGTTTAAAATGATAACACCATGCACACATGAGCAACAATTTATATGGTCAAATATCAACTTATGTATATATGAAAATGCCAAATGATTACAAGTGTATTTCCATACACAAATATGGCATAAACACCAACTCAAACAAAATGTATGTCTATATACATGAATGTATGTCCATATACAAAATATGCATGCCAACTAGACATGTAAGCATGCCAAAACTATCTATAACATCCTAAGCTATTGATGGATCATCAAAATTGATCCTCTTCATCGCACTGTTCGGCTTTGAAGGATCTTGCACAAGAAAAAACAAGCCACGATTAAGATTAGTTATATTATATACCTCACATTCGAAAAGTTAACATAAAAATGAACTATAATTGAAATATTCTTTTTTACCTCATCTCCACGTTTTCTCTTCAGCTTTGGAGGGCTCTTGATGTATGTCTTCGGTAGAGGAGATATGTTTTCAATATTTTCATACACAACATACATATGTTCACAAACATGACATTGATACAAGTTATCATATAATTGTCATTGATAATAACAAATTATATCTACTAAACACAATAAAATAAACACATGTACCCGAGGCCTCTCTTCTTCTTCTTCTTTCAGGTATGTGAAACTATCAATCTATGTCTAGACATGTATAATCATTAAAGTTATTTAAACTATTCATTCAATCATATTTTCATTCAATTACCTTTCCCTTGTCTCTAGCTGCACTACTGGATCCTGAATCATATAACCTTGCACTCACGCTACTTGTGTCGTACAAGAGTAAAATAAGATATACATGCAAGTTAATACATAATCTAATTAATTCCAATATAAATGATGAGCATGTATGTACAATAAAATACAAATGAATAGGTGCATTAATATATGTACCATAAAGCTATCAAGGCCAAATGAAATGGCCATCAAGGTGCCCTCCTAGATTTGTGTCAACTCATCCTTTGTCATCAACTGTTAAATAGACTATGTAAATAAATATTAGTACTTAATATTATCTAGATTAAAAATATTCATTTAAAATATAGAATGAACTATGAAAATAAAAATATTACAACTACATCATCAATGTATGATGAAGGTGCCTCCTTGCCTCTACCATGTGAGGACTCTCCAGGGTATCCTCTAGTCCCTGTTATAACATTAGGTGCATTGTGCATCTCATGCACCTCATAATCTGCACTATGCATAGGAGGATCAATAGGATGTCCAACTAGACCCAAGAATAGGTGCCCACACATGACACAACTATGGGGCACACAAATGTGTGGAGCCGAGGAGGATGTGTTAGCACCACTAGATGCATCGCTACCATCAAAGGAAGGTTGAGCTACTTCCCCAGCCTGAGAAACCAAAAGGCTACTCAAAGAGTGAATAACTGATATGGTACATGATGCCACCTCACATATGATATTTGGATGTTGCACTGGAGGTGGGGGATCAACATGAGAAGGGGGACATATGGTGTTGGTATTTTGGTATGGTTTTGTCATTGATGTCAACACCTACTTTGGAGATCCAACAACATTCACCGGCAGACAGTAATCTATGCAACAGTTACTGGTATATGGTTAACCGGTAGGATATAATGTTCACCAGTACCTGGAATGACATGGAAGACACTTGGTAATGTCAAAGACATCATGTGGACACTTTATTTTGAAGTAATAATCATTGGTATATTCATATTTGCATATTTGCTTTTACCGGCAAATAGGTCCAGGTTATCTAGGGTTACACCGGCAGGTTTATCTTTTCTAGATCAGCATGCCACGCTATGGAGATGATTTATTATTGTTGTAAATGCATTAAGCTGACATGTTTAATCAGTTATTGCATCGGATATTATATTATTTGTAAAATGTTTTTATTGTAATATCTTGTAGAGCCAACCTACTAAAATTGGTCTTAGGGTATGGTATAAATATAAGATTTTATTTGTCAGATCAAGTGTGGA